>NW_025423393.1:180000-185000 GCF_020740685.1 Jaculus jaculus
TGAGGGAGAGGACAGAATATCTAAGCTAGAAGACCAAGTAGCAGACCTAATGCAGTCCAACAAAGAGAAAGACAAACATATAGAAAAGTATGAGTGGGAATTTCAAGATATTCGGGACACTATGAAAAGACCCAATATAAGAATTCAGGGCATAGTAGAAGGAGAAGAAATCCACTCCAGAGGCATAGTAGGCATCTTCAACAAAATCATAGAGGAAACTTTCCCCCAAATTGGGAAAGAGGTGCCAATACAGATACAGGAAGCCTTTAGAACCCCAGCCAGACAAAACCCAGAAAGAACCTCTCCTTGCCACATTATAATCAAACTTCCAAACACACAAACCAAAGAAAAAATATTGAAAGCAGTTAGAGAGAAAAATCAAGTTACCTACAAAAGCAAGCCCATCAGGATTACAGCAGATTACTCAACACAAACTTTTAAAGCCAGAAGGGCTTGGAGTAATATATTCCAAGTTCTGAAAGATAACAACTGTCAACCAAGGTTACTTTATCCTGCAAAGTTATCCATTCAAATAGATGGAGAAATAAAGACATTCCATGACAAAAGCAGGTTAAAGGAGTATTTGAAGACAAAACCAGCTCTACAGAAAATACTTGATAGAATCCTCCATGCTGAAGAAAAGGAAAAGCACACATATAAGGAACCTAGAAAAAACCAGCTATACTCAAATACCAGTTAACAGAAGAGAGCACAGGTAGAACCAGTAACACACACACACACACACACACACACACACACACACACACACACACACACACACAAATGGCAAACATAAATACACACCTTTCAATAATATCTCTTAATATCAACGGTCTCAATGCCCCAACGAAAAGACATAGATTTGCAGACTGGGTTAAAAAGCAGGATCCTACAATTTGTTGTCTCCAAGAAACTCACCTTTCTACAAAGGATAGACATTATCTTAGGGTGAAAGGTTGGAAGACGGTGTTTCAAGCAAATGGGCCTAGAAAACAAGCAGGGGTTGCTATCCTAATATCAGACAGGGTAGACTTTAGTCCGACGTTAGTCAAGAAAGATAAGGAAGGTCACTTTATATTGATTAAGGGCACACTCCAACAGGAGGACATTACAATCCTAAACATATATGCACCTAACATGGGGGCTCCCAAATTCGTCAAACAAATACTATTAGAACTAAGGTCACAGATAACACCAAACACAGTGGTGGTGGGTGACTTTAACACCCCACTCTCATCAATTGACAGGTCATCCAGGGAAAGAATAAACAGAGAGGCATCTGGACTAAATGAGGTCATAGAAGGAATGGACCTAACAGATATATACAGGACATTTCATCCAAAGGCTGCAGAATATACATTCTTTTCAGCAGCACATGGAACATTCTCTAAAATAGACCATATATTAGGACACAAAGCAAATCTTAACAAATTCAGGAAAATTGAAATAATTCCTTGCATTCTATCTGACCACAATGGAATTAAACTACAAATCAGTAGCAAGAAAGGCTATAGAGCATACACAAAATCATGGAAACTAAACAATACACTACTAAATGATGAGTGGGTCAATGAAGAAATCAAAAAGGAAATCAAAAAATTTATAGAGTCAAATGATAATGAGAACACAACATACCAAAATCTCTGGGACACAATGAAGGCAGTTCTAAGAGGTAAATTTATAGCCTTAAGTGCCTATATTAAGAAATTAGAAAGGTCGCAAGTAAACGACCTAATGCTTCGCCTTAAAGCCTTGGAAAAAGAAGAACAAGGCAAACCAAAAATTAGTAGACGGGAAGAAATAATAAAGATTAGGGCAGAAATTAATGAAATAGAAACAAAAAGAACAGTCCAAAGAATTAATGAAACAAAGAGTTGGTTCTTTGAAAGGATAAACAAGATTGATAAACCCTTAGCAAATCTGACCAAAAGAAAGAGAGAAGAGACACAAATTAATAAAATCAGAGATGAACAAGGTAACATCACAACAGATTCCAGAGAAATTCAAAAAATCATAGAGACATACTATAAAAGCATATTCTCCACAAAGTATGAAAATCTGAAAGAAATGGATGATTTCCTTGATCTATGTGATCTACCTAAATTAAATCAAAATGAGATTAATCACTTAAATAGACCTATAACAAACATGGAGATCCGAACAGTTATCAATAATCTCCCAACTAAAAAAAGCCCAGGCCCGGATGGATTCACTGCTGAATTTTACCAGACTTTTAAGGAAGAGCTAACACCATTACTTCTTAAGCTTTTCCAGGAAATAGAAAAAGAAGGAATTCTACCAAACTCCTTCTATGAGGCCAGCATCACCCTGATACCAAAACCAGGCAAAGATAGAACAAAAAAAGAAAATTACAGACCAATCTCCCTCATGAACATAGATGCAAAAATTCTCAACAAAATATTGGCAAACAGAATACAAGAGTATATCAAAAAGATCATTCACCCTGACCAAGTAGGCTTTATCCCAGAGATGCAGGGATGGTTCAACATACGCAAATCTATAAATGTAATACATTACATAAACGGGTTGAAGGACAAAAATCACATGATCATCTCATTAGATGCAGAGAAAGCATTTGACAAAATCCAACATCCCATCATGATAAAAGTCCTACAGAGACTGGGAATAGAAGGAACATATCTCAATATAATAAAGGCTATTTATGACAAGCCTACAGCCAACATATTACTAAATGGGGAAAAACTGGAAGCTTTTCCACTAAAATCAGGAACAAGACAAGGGTGTCCACTGTCCCCACTACTATTTAATATAGTTTTGGAAGTCTTAGCCATAGCAATAAGGCAAGAGACACACATAAAAGGGATACAAATTGGAAAGGAAGAAATCAAGTTATCATTATTTGCAGATGACATGATTCTATACATAAAGGACCCTAAACACTCTACTAGCAAGCTGTTAGAGCTGATCAAAACCTACAGCAATGTAGCAGGATACAAAATAAATACACAGAAATCAGTAGCCTTCATATATGCTAACAACAAACACACAGAGGGATGAAATCAGAGAATCACTCCCATTCACAATTGCATCAAAAAAATAAAATACCTTGGAATAAACCTAACCAAGGAAGTAAAGAACTTATACAATGAGAACTTTAAAACACTCAAGCGAGAAATTGCAGAAGACACTAGAAAGTGGAGAAACATCCCTTGTTCCTGGATTGGAAGAATCAATATTGTGAAAATGGCAATCTTACCTAAAGCAATCTACACATTTAATGCAATCCCTATCAGAATTCCAAAGGCTTTCTTCATGGAAATAGAAAAAACAATCCAAAAATTCATTTGGAATCACAAAAAACCTCGAATATCTAAAATAATACTGAGCAACAGAAAAGAGGCTGGTGGTATCACCATACCTGATTTTAACCTATACTACAGAGCCATAGTAACAAAAACAGCATGGTACTGGCACAAAAACAGACATGTAGATCAGTGGAACAGAATAGAGGACCCAGATGTAAGCCCAAGTAGCTATAGCCACCTGATATTCGATAAAAATGCCAAAAATACTCATTGGAGAAGAGACAGCCTCTTCAGCAAATGGTGTTTTGAAAACTGGATAAATATCTGCAGAAGGATGAAAATAGATTCTTCTCTCTCGCCATGCACAAGAATTAAGTCCAAATGGATTAAAGACCTTAACATCAGACCGGAAACTTTGAAACTGCTAGAGGAAAAAGTAGGGGAAACCCTTCAACATATTGGTCTTGGAGAAGACTTTCTGAATACAACCCCAATTGCTCAGGTAATAAAACCACTGGGACCTAATGAAATTACAAAGATTTTGCACCGCAAAGGACACAGTGAAAAAAGCAAAGAGACAACCTACAGAATGGGAAAAAATCTTCGCCAGCTATATATCTGATAGAGCATTAATATCTAGGATATACAAAGAACTCAAAAAGTTAAATAATAAGGAATCAAACAAGCCAATCAAAAAATGGGCTATGGAGCTAAATAGAGAGTTCTCAAAGGAAGAAATACGAATGGCATATAAGCATCTAAAAAAATGTTCTACGTCACTAGTCATCAGGGAAATGCAGATTAAAACTACATCTCACTCCTGTCAGATTGGCCACCATCATGAAAACAAAGGATCATAAATGTTGGCGGGGATGTGGAAAAAAAGGAACCCTTCTGCACTGCTGGTGGGAATGCAATCTGGTCCAGCCATTGTGGAAAACAGTGTGGAGGTTCCTAAAACAGCTAGAGATTGATCTACCATATGACCCAGCTATAGCACTCCTAGGCATATATCCAAAGGACTCATCTCATTTCCTTAGAAGTACATGCTCAACCATGTTTATTGCTGCTCAATTTATAATAGCTGGGAAATGGAACCAGCCTAGATGTCCCTCAATAGATGAGTGGATAATGAAGATGTGGTACATTTATACAATGGAGTTCTACTCAGCGGTAAAGAAAAATGAAGTTATGAAATTTGCAGAAAAATGGATGGACCTGGAAAGTATTATACTAAGTCAGGTAACCCAGGCCCAGAATGCCAAGCGCCTCATGTTCTCTCTCATATGTGGATCCTAGCTACAGATGACTGGGCTTCTGCGTGAGAATGAAAATACTTAGTAGCAGAGGCCAGTAAGTTGAAAAGGAGACATAAAGGGTGGAGAAAGGAAGGGAGGAGGATACTTAATAGGTTGATATTGTATATATGTAACTACAATGATTGTAATGGGGAGGTAATATGATGGAGAATGGTATTTCAGATGGGAAAGTGTGGGGGTGGGGAGGGAGGGAATTACCATGGGATATATTTTATAATCATGGAAAATGTTAATAAAAATTTAAAAAAAAAAGAGAGAGAAAGAAAGAGAGAGACAGGCAGACATACAGACAGAAAGAGAGAATCAGAAAGACAGACAGAGAGAGAGAGAGTGCGCGCAAGAGAGATAGAGAGCAGACAGACAGACAGACAGAGAGCGACAATGAGCGAGAGAG
>NW_025423394.1:0-46674 GCF_020740685.1 Jaculus jaculus
CAACATTCAGCTCTTGGTTCTTTGAATTCACTGTTACTTTACAAAGGAAAACATTTCTCTAGACACTCTCCTGACACAAAATGAGTCTCTTTTCGTTCCACACGGAAATCTTCTTTCTTTACCCTCATATTGTAGAATTGTGCGTTCCGTGTTAGTTTTCAAAAGGAAATGTTCTTAACAACATTCAGCTCTTGGTTCTTTGAATTCACTGTTACTTTACAAAGGAAAACATTTCTCTAGACACTCTCCTGACACAAAATGAGTCTCTTTTCGTTCCACACGGGAAATCTTCTTTCTTGACCTTCGTCTTGTAGAATTGTGCGTTCCGTGTTAGTTTTCAAAAGGAAATGTTCTTAACAACATTCAGCTCTTGGTTCTTTGAATTCACTGTTACTTTACAAAAAACATTTCTCTAGACACTCTCCTGACACAAAATGAGTCTCTTTTCGTTCCACACGGGAAATCTTCTTTCTTGACCTTCGTCTTGTAGAATTGTGCGTTCCATGTTAGTTTTCAAAAGGAAATGTTCTTAACAACATTCAGCTCTTGGTTCTTTGAATTCACTGTTACTTTACAAAGGAAAACATTCTCTAGACACTCTCCTGACACAAAATGAGTCTCTTTTCGTTCCACACGGGAAATCTTCTTTCTTGACCTTCGTCTTGTAGAATTGTGTGTTCGTGTTAGTTTTCAAAAGGAAATGTTCTTAACAACATTCAGCTCTTGGTTCTTTGAATTCACTGTTACTTTACAAAGGGAAACATTTCTCTAGACACTCTCCTGACACAAAATGAGTCTCTTTTCGTTCCACACGGGAAATCTTCTTTCTTGACCTTCGTCTTGTAGAATTGTGCGTTCCATGTTAGTTTTCAAAAGGAAATGTTCTTAACAACATTCAGCTCTTGGTTCTTTGAATTCACTGTTACTTTACAAAGGGAAACATCTCTAGACACTCTCCTGACACAAAATGAGTCTCTTTTCGTTCCACACGGGAAATCTTCTTTCTTGACCTTCGTCTTGTAGAATTGTGCGTTCCGTGTTAGTTTTCAAAAGGAAATGTTCTTAACAACATTCAGCTCTTGGTTCTTTGAATTCACTGTTACTTTACAAAGGGAAAACATTTCTCTAGACACTCTCCTGACACAAAATGAGTCTCTTTTCGTTCCACACGGGAAATCTTCTTTCTTGACCTTCGTCTTCTAGAATTGTGCGTCCGTGATAGTTTTCAAAAGGAAATGTTCTTAACAACATTCAGCTCTTGGTTCTTTGAATTCACTGTTACTTTACAAAGGAAACATTCTCTAGACACTCTCCTGACACAAAATGAGTCTCTTTTCGTTCCACACGGGAAATCTTCTTTCTTGACCTTCGTCTTGTAGAATTGTGCGTTTCGTGTTAGTTTTCAAAAGGAAATGTTCTTAACAACATTCAGCTCTTGGTTCTTTGAATTAACTCTTACTTTACAAAGGGAAACATTTCTCTAGACACTCTCCTGACACAAAATGAGTCTCTTTTCGTTCCACACGGGAAATCTTCTTTCTTGACCTTCGTCTTGTAGAATTGTGCGTTCCGTGTTAGTTTTCAAAAGGAAATGTTCTTAACAACATTCAGCTCTTGGTTCTTTGAATTCACTGTTACTTTACAAAGGAAAACATTCTCTAGACACTCTCCTGACACAAAATGAGTCTCTTTTCGTTCCACACGGGAAATCTTCTTTCTTGACTTTCGTCTTGTAGAATTGTGCGTTCGTGTTAGTTTTCAAAAGGAAATGTTCTTAACAACATTCAGCTCTTGGTTCTTTGAATTCACTGTTACTTTACAAAGGAAACATTTCTCTAGACACTCTCCTGACACAAAATGAGTCTCTTTTCGTTCCACACGGGAAATCTTCTTTCTTGACCTTCGTCTTGTAGAATTGTGCGTTCCCTGTTAGTTTTCAAAAGGAAATGTTCTTAACAACATTCAGCTCTTGTTCTTTGAATTCACTGTTACTTTACAAAGGAAACATTTCTCTAGACACTCTCCTGACACAAAATGAGTCTCTTTTCGTTCCACACGGGAAATCTTCTTTCTTGACCTTCGTCTTGTAGAATTGTGCGTTCCGTGTTAGTTTTCAAAAGGAAATGTTCTTAACAACATTCAGCTCTTGGTTCTTTGAATTCACTGTTACTTTACAAAGGGAAACATTTCTCTAGACACTCTCCTGACACAAAATGAGTCTCTTTTCGTTCCACACGGGAAATCTTCTTTCTTGACCTTCGTCTTGTAGAATTGTGCGTTCCGTGTTAGTTTTCAAAAGGAAATGTTCTTAACAACATTCAGCTCTTGTTCTTTGAATTCACTGTTACTTTACAAAGGAAAAACATTTCTCTCTACACTCTCCTGACACAAAATGAGTCTCTTTTCGTTCCACACGGGAAATCTTCTTTCTTGACCTTCGTCTTGTAGAATTGTGCGTTCTGTTAGTTTTCAAAAGGAAATGTTCTTAACAACATTCAGCTCTTGGTTCTTTGAATTCACTGTTACTTTACAAAGGAAAACATTTCTCTAGACACTCTCCTGACACAAAATGAGTCTCTTTTCGTTCCACACGGGAAATCTTCTTTCTTGACCTTCGTCTTGTAGAATTGTGCGTTTCGTGTTAGTTTTCAAAAGGAAATGTTCTTAACAACATTCAGCTCTTGGTTCTTTGAATTCACTGTTACTTTACAAAGGGAAACATTTCTCTAGACACTCTCCTGACACAAAATGAGTCTCTTTTCGTTCCACACGGGAAATCTTCTTTCTTGACCTTCGTCTTGTAGAATTGTGCGTTCCGTGTTAGTTTTCAAAAGGAAATGTTCTTAACAACATTCAGCTCTTGGTTCTTTGAATTCACTGTTACTTTACAAAGGGAAACATTTCTCTAGACACTCTCCTGACACAAAATGAGTCTCTTTTCGTTCCACACGGGAAATCTTCTTTCTTGACCTTCGTCTTGTAGAATTGTGCGTTCCGTGTTAGTTTTCAAAAGGAAATGTTCTTAACAACATTCAGCTCTTGGTTCTTTGAATTCACTGTTACTTTACAAAGGGAAACATTTCTCTAGACACTCTCCTGACACAAAATGAGTCTCTTTTCGTTCCACACGGGAAATCTTCTTTCTTGACCTCGTCTTGTAGAATTGTGCGTTCCGTGTTAGTTTTCAAAAGGAAATGTTCTTAACAACATTCAGCTCTTGGTTCTTTGAATTCACTGTTACTTTACAAAGGAAAACATTTCTCTAGACACTCTCCTGACACAAAATGAGTCTCTTTTCGTTCCACACGGGAAATCTTCTTTCTTGACCTTCGTCTTGTAGAATTGTGCGTTTCGTGTTAGTTTTCAAAAGGAAATGTTCTTAACAACATTCAGCTCTTGGTTCTTTGAATTCACTGTTACTTTACAAAGGGAAACATTTCTCTAGACACTCTCCTGACACAAAATGAGTCTCTTTTCGTTCCACACGGGAAATCTTCTTTCTTGACCTTCGTCTTGTAGAATTGTGCGTTTCGTGTTAGTTTTCAAAAGGAAATGTTCTTAACAACATTCAGCTCTTGGTTCTTTGAATTCACTGTTACTTTACAAAGGGAAACATTTCTCTAGACACTCTCCTGACACAAAATGAGTCTCTTTTCGTTCCACACGGGAAATCTTCTTTCTTGACCTTCGTCTTGTAGAATTGTGCGTTCCATGTTAGTTTTCAAAAGGAAATGTTCTTAACAACATTCAGCTCTTGGTTCTTTGAATTCACTGTTACTTTACAAAGGGAAACATTTCTCTAGACACTCTCCTGACACAAAATGAGTCTCTTTTCGTTCCACACGGGAAATCTTCTTTCTTGACCTTCGTCTTGTAGAATTGTGCGTTCCGTGTTAGTTTTCAAAAGGAAATGTTCTTAACAACATTCAGCTCTTGGTTCTTTGTATTCACTGTTACTTTACAAAGGGAAACACTTCTCTAGACACTCTCCTGACACAAAATGAGTCTCTTTTCGTTCCACACGGGAAATCTTCTTTCTTGACCTTCGTCTTGTAGAATTGTGCGTTCCGTGTTAGTTTTCAAAAGGAAATGTTCTTAACAACATTCAGCTCTTGGTTCTTTGAATTCACTGTTACTTTACAAAGGGAAACATTTCTCTAGACACTCTCCTGACACAAAATGAGTCTCTTTTCGTTCCATACTTTAAATCTTCTTTCTTGACTCTCGTCTTGTAGTATTGTGCGTTCCGTGTTAGTGTGCAGAAGGAAATGTTATTAGCAACATTCAGCTCTTGGTTCTTTGAATTCACTGTTACTTTACAAAGGGAAACATTTCTCTAGACACTCTCCTGACACAAAATGAGTCTCTTTTCGTTCCACACGGGAAATCTTCTTTCTTGACCTTCGTCTTGTAGAATTGTGCGTTCCGTGTTAGTTTTCAAAAGGAAATGTTCTTAACAACATTCAGCTCTTGGTTCTTTGAATTCACTGTTACTTTACAAAGGGAAACATTTCTCTAGACACTCTCCTGACACAAAATGAGTCTCTTTTCGTTCCACACGGGAAATCTTCTTTCTTGACCTTCGTCTTGTAGAATTGTGCGTTCCGTGTTAGTTTTCAAAAGGAAATGTTCTTAACAACATTCAGCTCTTGGTTCTTTGAATTCACTGTTACTTTACAAAGGGAAACATTTCTCTAGACACTCTCCTGACACAAAATGAGTCTCTTTTCGTTCCACACGGGAAATCTTCTTTCTTGACCTTCGTCTTGTAGAATTGTGCGTTCCATGTTAGTTTTCAAAAGGAAATGTTCTTAACAACATTCAGCTCTTGGTTCTTTGAATTCACTGTTACTTTACAAAGGGAAACATTTCTCTAGACACTCTCCTGACACAAAATGAGTCTCTTTTCGTTCCACACGGGAAATCTTCTTTCTTGACCTTCGTCTTGTAGAATTGTGCGTTCCGTGTTAGTTTTCAAAAGGAAATGTTCTTAACAACATTCAGCTCTTGGTTCTTTGAATTCACTGTTACTTTACAAAGGGAAGCATTTCTCTAGACACTCTCCTGACACAAAATGAGTCTCTTTTCGTTCCACACGGGAAATCTTCTTTCTTGACCTTCGTCTTGTAGAATTGTGCGTTCCGTGTTAGTTTTCAAAAGGAAATGTTCTTAACAACATTCAGCTCTTGGTTCTTTGAATTCACTGTTACTTTACAAAGGGAAACATTTCTCTAGACACTCTCCTGACACAAAATGAGTCTCTTTTCGTTCCACACGGGAAATCTTCTTTCTTGACCCTCGTCTTGTAGAATTGTGCGTTCCGTGTTAGTTTTCAAAAGGAAATGTTCTTAACAACATTCAGCTCTTGGTTCTTTGAATTCACTGTTACTTTACAAAGGGAAACATTTCTCTAGACACTCTCCTGACACAAAATGAGTCTCTTTTCGTTCCACATGGGAAATCTTGTCTCTTGACCTTCGTCTTGTAGAATTGTGCGTTCGGTGTTAGTTTTCAAAAGGAAATGTTCTTAACAACATTCAGCTCTTGGTTCTTTGAATTCACTGTTACTTTACAAAGGGAAACATTTCTCTAGACACTCTCCTGACACAAAATGAGTCTCTTTTCGTTCCACACGGGAAATCTTCTTTATTAACACTCGTCTTGTAGAATTGTGCGTTCCGTGTTAGTTTTCAAAAGGAAATGTTCTTAACAACATTCAGCTCTTGGTTCTTTGAATTCACTGTTACTTTACAAAGGGAAACATTTCTCTAGACACTCTCCTGACACAAAATGAGTCTCTTTTCGTTCCACACGGGAAATCTTCTTTCTTGACCTTCGTCTTGTAGAATTGTGCGTTCCGTGTTAGTTTTCAAAAGGAAATGTTCTTAACAACATTCAGCTCTTGGTTCTTTGAATTCACTGTTACTTTACACAGGGAAACATTTCTCTAGACACTCTCCTGACACAAAATGAGTCTCTTTTCGTTCCACACGGGAAATCTTCTTTCTTGACCTTCGTCTTGTAGAATTGTGCGTTCCGTGTTAGTTTTCAAAAGGAAATGTTCTTAACAACATTCAGCTCTTGGTTCTTTGAATTCACTGTTACTTTACAAAGGGAAACATTTCTCTAGACACTCTCCTGACACAAAATGAGTCTCTTTTCGTTCCACACGGGAAATCTTCTTTCTTGACCTTCGTCTTGTAGAATTGTGCGTTTCGTGTTAGTTTTCAAAAGGAAATGTTCTTAACAACATTCAGCTCTTGGTTCTTTGAATTCACTGTTACTTTACAAAGGGAAACATTTCTCTAGACACTCTCCTGACACAAAATGAGTCTCTTTTCGTTCCACACGGGAAATCTTCTTTCTTGACCTTCGTCTTGTAGAATTGTGCGTTCCGTGTTAGTTTTCAAAAGGAAATGTTCTTAACAACATTCAGCTCTTGGTTCTTTGAATTCACTGTTACTTTACAAAGGGAAACATTTCTCTAGACACTCTCCTGACACAAAATGAGTCTCTTTTCGTTCCACACGGGAAATCTTCTTTCTTGACCTTCGTCTTGTAGAATTGTGCGTTCCGTGTTAGTTTTCAAAAGGAAATGTTCTTAACAACATTCAGCTCTTGGTTCTTTGAATTCACTGTTACTTTACAAAGGGAAACATTTCTCTAGACACTCTCCTGACACAAAATGAGTCTCTTTTCGTTCCACACGGGAAATCTTCTTTCTTGACCTTCGTCTTGTAGAATTGTGCGTTCCATGTTAGTTTTCAAAAGGAAATGTTCTTAACAACATTCAGCTCTTGGTTCTTTGAATTCACTGTTACTTTACAAAGGGAAACATTTCTCTAGACACTCTCCTGACACAAAATGAGTCTCTTTTCGTTCCACACGGGAAATCTTCTTTCTTGACCCTCGTCTTGTAGAATTGTGCGTTCCATGTTAGTTTTCAAAAGGAAATGTTCTTAACAACATTCAGCTCTTGGTTCTTTGAATTCACTGTTACTTTACAAAGGGAAACATTTCTCTAGACACTCTCCTGACACAAAATGAGTCTCTTTTCGTTCCACACGGGAAATCTTCTTTCCTGAACTTCGTCTTGTAGAATTGTGCGTTCCGTGTTAGTTTTCAAAAGGAAATGTTCTTAACAACATTCAGCTCTTGGTTCTTTGAATTCACTGTTACTTTACAAAGGGAAACACTTCTCTAGACACATTCCTGACACAAAATGAGTCTCTTTTCGTTCCACACGCGAAATCTTCTTTCTTGACCTTCGTCTTGTAGAATTGTGCGTTCCGTGTTTGTTTTGAAAAGGAAATGTTCTTAACAACATTCAGCTCTTGGTTCTTTGAATTCACTGTTACTTTACAAAGGGAAACATTTCTCTAGACACTCTCCTGACACAAAATGAGTCTCTTTTCGTTCCACACGGGAAATCTTCTTTCTTGACCTTCGTCTTGTAGAATTGTGCGTTCCGTGTTAGTTTTCAAAAGGAAATGTTCTTAACAACATTCAGCTCTTGGTTCTTTGAATTCACTGTTACTTTACAAAGGGAAACATTTCTCTAGACACTCTCCTGACACAAATTGAGTCTCTTTTCGTTCCACACGGGAAATCTTCTTTCTTGTCCCTCGTCTTGTAGAATTGTGCGTTCGTGTTAGTTTTCAAAAGGAAATGTTCTTAACAACATTCAGCTCTTGGTTCTTTGAATTCACTGTTACTTTACAAAGGGAAACATTTCTCTAGACACTCTCCTGACACAAAATGAGTCTCTTTTCGTTCCACACGGGAAATCTTCTTTCTTGACCTTCGTCTTGTAGAATTGTGCGTTCGTGTTAGTTTTCAAAAGGAAATGTTCTTAACAACATTCAGCTCTTGGTTCTTTGAATTCACTGTTACTTTACAAAGGGAAACATTTCTCTAGACACTCTCCTGACACAAAATGAGTCTCTTTTCGTTCCACACGGGAAATCTTCTTTCTTGACCTTCGTCTTGTAGAATTGTGCGTTCCGTGTTAGTTTTCAAAAGGAAATGTTCTTAACAACATTCAGCTCTTGGTTCTTTGAATTCACTGTTACTTTACAAAGGGAAACATTTCTCTAGACACTCTCCTGACACAAAATGAGTCTCTTTTCGTTCCACACGGGAAATCTTCTTTCTTGACCTTCGTCTTGTAGAATTGTGCGTTCCATGTTAGTTTTCAAAAGGAAATGTTCTTAACAACATTCAGCTCTTGGTTCTTTGAATTCACTGTTACTTTACAAAGGAAAACATTTCTCTAGACACTCTCCTGACACAAAATGAGTCTCTTTTCGTTCCACACGGGAAATCTTCTTTCTTGACCTTCGTCTTGTAGAATTGTGCGTTCCGTGTTAGTTTTCAAAAGGAAATGTTCTTAACAACATTCAGCTCTTGGTTCTTTGAATTCACTGTTACTTTACAAAGGGAAACATTTCTCTAGACACTCTCCTGACACAAAATGAGTCTCTTTTCGTTCCACACGGGAAATCTTCTTTCTTGACCTTCGTCTTGTAGAATTGTGCGTTCCGTGTTAGTTTTCAAAAGGAAATGTTCTTAACAACATTCAGCTCTTGGTTCTTTGAATTCACTGTTACTTTACAAAGGGAAACATTTCTCTAGACACTCTCCTGACACAAAATGAGTCTCTTTTCGTTCCACACGGGAAATCTTCTTTCTTGACCTCGTCTTGTAGAATTGTGCGTTCCGTGTTAGTTTTCAAAAGGAAATGTTCTTAACAACATTCAGCTCTTGGTTCTTTGAATTCACTGTTACTTTACAAAGGGAAACATTTCTCTAGACACTCTCCTGACACAAAATGAGTCTCTTTTCGTTCCACACGGGAAATCTTCTTTCTTGACCTTCGTCTTGTAGAATTGTGCGTTCCGTGTTAGTTTTCAAAAGGAAATGTTCTTAACAACATTCAGCTCTTGGTTCTTTGAATTCACTGTTACTTTACAAAGGGAAACATTTCTCTAGACACTCTCCTGACACAAAATGAGTCTCTTTTCGTTCCACACGGGAAATCTTCTTTCTTGACCTTCGTCTTGTAGAATTGTGCGTTCCGTGTTAGTTTTCAAAAGGAAATGTTCTTAACAACATTCAGCTCTTGGTTCTTTGAATTCACTGTTACTTTACAAAGGGAAACATTTCTCTAGACACTCTCCTGACACAAAATGAGTCTCTTTTCGTTCCACACGGGAAATCTTCTTTCTTGACCTTCGTCTTGTAGAATTGTGCGTTCCGTGTTAGTTTTCAAAAGGAAATGTTCTTAACAACATTCAGCTCTTGGTTCTTTGAATTCACTGTTACTTTACAAAGGGAAACATTTCTCTAGACACTCTCCTGACACAAAATGAGTCTCTTTTCGTTCCACACGGGAAATCTTCTTTCTTGACCTTCGTCTTGTAGAATTGTGCGTTCCGTGTTAGTTTTCAAAAGGAAATGTTCTTAACAACATCCAGCTCTTTGTTCTTTGAATTCACAGTTACTTTACACAGGGAAACATTTCTCTAGACACTCTCCTGACACAAAATGAGTCTCTTTTCGTTCCACACGGGAAATCTTCTTTCTTAACACTCGTCTTGTAGAATTGTGCGTTCCGTGTTAGTTTTCAAAAGGAAATGTTCTTAACAACATTCAGCTCTTGGTTCTTTGAATTCACTGTTACTTTACAAAGGGAAACATTTCTCTAGACACTCTCCTGACACAAAATGAGTCTCTTTTCGTTCCACACGGGAAATCTTCTTTCTTGACCTTCGTCTTGTAGAATTGTGCGTTCCATGTTAGTTTTCAAAAGGAAATGTTCTTAACAACATTCAGCTCTTGGTTCTTTGAATTCACTGTTACTTTACAAAGGGAAACATTTCTCTAGACACTCTCCTGACACAAAATGAGTCTCTTTTCGTTCCACACGGGAAATCTTCTTTCTTGACCTTCGTCTTGTAGAATTGTGCGTTCCATGTTAGTTTTCAAAAGGAAATGTTCTTAACAACATTCAGCTCTTGGTTCTTTGAATTCACTGTTACTTTACAAAGGGAAACATTTCTCTAGACACTCTCCTGACACAAAATGAGTCTCTTTTCGTTCCACACGGGAAATCTTCTTTCTTGACCTTCGTCTTGTAGAATTGTGCGTTCCGTGTTAGTTTTCAAAAGGAAATGTTCTTAACAACATTCATCTCTTGGTTCTTTGAATTCACTGTTACTTTACAAAGGGAAACATTTCTCTAGACACTCTCCTGACACAAAATGAGTCTCTTTTCGTTCCACACGGGAAATCTTCTTTCTTGACCTTCGTCTTGTAGAATTGTGCGTTCCGTGTTAGTTTTCAAAAGGAAATGTTCTTAACAACATTCAGCTCTTGGTTCTTTGAATTCACTGTTACTTTACAAAGGGAAACATTTCTCTAGACACTCTCCTGACACAAAATGAGTCTCTTTTCGTTCCACACGGGAAATCTTCTTTCTTGACCCTCGTCTTGTAGAATTGTGCGTTCCGTGTTAGTTTTCAAAAGGAAATGTTCTTAACAACATTCAGCTCTTGGTTCTTTGAATTCACTGTTACTTTACAAAGGGAAACATTTCTCTAGACACTCTCCTGACACAAAATGAGTCTCTTTTCGTTCCACACGGGAAATCTTCTTTCTTGACCTTCGTCTTGTAGAATTGTGCGTTCCATGTTAGTTTTCAAAAGGAAATGTTCTTAACAACATTCAGCTCTTGGTTCTTTGAATTCACTGTTACTTTACAAAGGGAAACATTTCTCTAGACACTCTCCTGACACAAAATGAGTCTCTTTTCGTTCCACACGGGAAATCTTCTTTCTTGACCTTCGTCTTGTAGAATTGTGCGTTCCGTGTTAGTTTTCAAAAGGAAATGTTCTTAACAACATTCAGCTCTTGGTTCTTTGAATTCACTGTTACTTTACAAAGGGAAACATTTCTCTAGACACTCTCCTGACACAAAATGAGTCTCTTTTCGTTCCACACGGGAAATCTTCTTTCTTGACCTTCGTCTTGTAGAATTGTGCGTTCCATGTTAGTTTTCAAAAGGAAATGTTCTTAACAACATTCAGCTCTTGGTTCTTTGAATTCACTGTTACTTTACAAAGGGAAACATTTCTCTAGACACTCTCCTGACACAAAATGAGTCTCTTTTCGTTCCACACGGGAAATCTTCTTTCTTGACCCTCGTCTTGTAGAATTGTGCGTTCCGTGTTAGTTTTCAAAAGGAAATGTTCTTAACAACATTCAGCTCTTGGTTCTTTGAATTCACTGTTACTTTACAAAGGGAAACATTTCTCTAGACACTCTCCTGACACAAAATGAGTCTCTTTTCGTTCCACACGGGAAATCTTCTTTCTTGACATTCGTCTTGTAGAATTGTGCGTTCCGTGTTAGTTTTCAAAAGGAAATGTTCTTAACAACATTCAGCTCTTGGTTCTTTGAATTCACTGTTACTTTACAAAGGGAAACACTTCTCTAGACACTCTCCTGACACAAAATGAGTCTCTTTTCGTTCCACACGGGAAATCTTCTTTCTTGACCTTCGTCTTGTAGAATTGTGCGTTCCGTGTTAGTTTTCAAAAGGAAATGTTCTTAACAACATTCAGCTCTTGGTTCTTTGAATTCACTGTTACTTTACAAAGGGAAACATTTCTCTAGACACTCTCCTGACACAAAATGAGTCTCTTTTCGTTCCACACGGGAAATCTTCTTTCTTGACCTTCGTCTTGTAGAATTGTGCGTTCCATGTTAGTTTTCAAAAGGAAATGTTCTTAACAACATTCAGCTCTTGGTTCTTTGAATTCACTGTTACTTTACAAAGGGAAACATTTCTCTAGACACTCTCCTGACACAAAATGAGTCTCTTTTCGTTCCACACGGGAAATCTTCTTTCTTGACCTTCGTCTTGTAGAATTGTGCGTTCCATGTTAGTTTTCAAAAGGAAATGTTCTTAACAACATTCAGCTCTTGGTTCTTTGAATTCACTGTTACTTTACAAAGGGAAACATTTCTCTAGACACTCTCCTGACACAAAATGAGTCTCTTTTCGTTCCACACGGGAAATCTTCTTTCTTGACCTTCGTCTTGTAGAATTGTGCGTTCCATGTTAGTTTTCAAAAGGAAATGTTCTTAACAACATTCAGCTCTTGGTTCTTTGAATTCACTGTTACTTTACAAAGGAAACATTTCTCTAGACACTCTCCTGACACAAAATGAGTCTCTTTTCGTTCCACACGGGAAATCTTCTTTCTTGACCCTAGTCCCGCAGATTTGTGCGTTCCGTGTTAGTTTTCAAAAGGAAATGTTCTTAACAACATTCAGCTCTTGGTTCTTTGAATTCACTGTTACTTTACAAAGGGAAACATTTCTCTAGACACTCTCCTGACACAAAATGAGTCTCTTTTCGTTCCACACGGGAAATCTTCTTTCTTGACCCTCGTCTTGTAGAATTGTGCGTTCCATGTTAGTTTTCAAAAGGAAATGTTCTTAACAACATTCAGCTCTTGGTTCTTTGATTTCACTTTTACTTTACAAATGGAAACATTTCTCTAGACACTCTCCTGACACAAAATGAGTCTCTTTTCGTTCCACACGGGAAATCTTCTTTCTTGACCCTCGTCTTGTAGAATTCTGCGTTACATGTTAGTTTTCAAAAGGAAATGTTCTTAACAACATTCAGCTCTTGGTTCTTTGAATTCACTGTTACTTTACAAAGGGAAACATTTCTCTAGACACTCTCCTGACACAAAATGAGTCTCTTTTCGTTCCACACGGGAAATCTTCTTTCTTGACCTTCGTCTTGTAGAATTGTGCGTTCCGTGTTAGTTTTCAAAAGGAAATGTTCTTAACAACATTCAGCTCTTGGTTCTTTGAATTCACTGTCACTTTACAAAGGGAAACATTTCTCTAGACACTCTCCTGACACAAAATGAGTCTCTTTTCGTTCCACACGGGAAATCTTCTTTCTTGTACCTCGTCTTGTAGAATTGTGCGTTCCATGTTAGTTTTCAAAAGGAAATGTTCTTAACAACATTCAGCTCTTGGTTCTTTGAATTCACTGTTACTTTACAAAGGGAAACATTTCTCTAGACACTCTCCTGACACAAAATGAGTCTCTTTTCGTTCCACACGGGAAATATTCTTTCTTGACCTTCGTCTTGTAGAATTGTGCGTTCCGTGTTAGTTTTCAAAAGGAAATGTTCTTAACAACATTCAGCTCTTGGTTCTTTGAATTCACTGTTACTTTACAAAGGGAAACATTTCTCTAGACACTCTCCTGACACAAAATGAGTCTCTTTTCGTTCCACACGGGAAATCTTCTTTCTTGACCTTCGTCTTGTAGAATTGTGCGTTCCGTGTTAGTTTTCAAAAGGAAATGTTCTTAACAACATTCAGCTCTTGGTTCTTTGAATTCACTGTTACTTTACAAAGGGAAACATTTCTCTAGACACTCTCCTGACACAAAATGAGTCTCTTTTCGTTCCACACGGGAAATCTTCTTTCTTGACCTTCGTCTTGTAGAATTGTGCGTTCCATGTTAGTTTTCAAAAGGAAATGTTCTTAACAACATTCAGCTCTTGGTTCTTTGAATTCACTGTTACTTTACAAAGGGAAACATTTCTCTAGACACTCTCCTGACACAAAATGAGTCTCTTTTCGTTCCACACGGGAAATCTTCTTTCTTGACCTTCGTCTTGTAGAATTGTGCGTTCCATGTTAGTTTTCAAAAGGAAATGTTCTTAACAACATTCAGCTCTTGGTTCTTTGAATTCACTGTTACTTTACAAAGGGAAACATTTCTCTAGACACTCTCCTGACACAAAATGAGTCTCTTTTCGTTCCACACGGGAAATCTTCTTTCTTGACCTTCGTCTTGTAGAATTGTGCGTTCCGTGTTAGTTTTCAAAAGGAAATGTTCTTAACAACATTCAGCTCTTGGTTCTTTGAATTCACTGTTACTTTACAAAGGGAAACATTTCTCTAGACACTCTCCTGACACAAAATGAGTCTCTTTTCGTTCCACACGGGAAATCTTCTTTCTTGACCTTCGTCTTGTAGAATTGTGCGTTCCGTGTTAGTTTTCAAAAGGAAATGTTCTTAACAACATTCAGCTCTTGGTTCTTTGAATTCACTGTTACTTTACAAAGGGAAACATTTCTCTAGACACTCTCCTGACACAAAATGAGTCTCTTTTCGTTCCACACGGGAAATCTTCTTTCTTGACCCTAGTCCCGCAGATTTGTGCGTTCCGTGTTAGTTTTCAAAAGGAAATGTTCTTAACAACATTCAGCTCTTGGTTCTTTGAATTCACTGTTACTTTACAAAGGGAAACATTTCTCTAGACACTCTCCTGACACAAAATGAGTCTCTTTTCGTTCCACACGGGAAATCTTCTTTCTTGAACCTGTCTTGTAGAATTGTGCATTCCATGTTAGTTTTCAAAATGAAATGTTCTTAACAACATTCAGCTCTTGGTTCTTTGAATTCACTGTTACTTTACAAAGGGAAACATTTCTCTAGACACTCTCCTGACACAAAATGAGTCTCTTTTCGTTCCACACGGGAAATCTTCTTTCTTGACCTCGTCTTGTAGAATTGTGCGTTCCGTGTTAGTTTTCAAAAGGAAATGTTCTTAACAACATTCAGCTCTTGGTTCTTTGAATTCACTGTTACTTTACAAAGGGAAACATTTCTCTAGACACTCTCCTGACACAAAATGAGTCTCTTTTCGTTCCACACGGGAAATCTTCTTTCTTGACCCTCGTCTTGTAGAATTGTGCGTTCCATGTTAGTTTTCAAAAGGAAATGTTCTTAACAACATTCAGCTCTTGGTTCTTTGAATTCACTGTTACTTTACAAAGGGAAACATTTCTCTAGACACTCTCCTGACACAAAATGAGTCTCTTTTCGTTCCACACGGGAAATCTTCTTTCTTGACCTTCGTCTTGTAGAATTGTGCGTTCCCTGTTAGTTTTCAAAAGGAAATGTTCTTAACAACATTCAGCTCTTGGTTCTTTGAATTCACTGTTACTTTACAAAGGGAAACATTTCTCTAGACACTCTCCTGACACAAAATGAGTCTCTTTTCGTTCCACACGGGAAATCTTCTTTCTTGACCTTCGTCTTGTAGAATTGTGCGTTCCGTGTTAGTTTTCAAAAGGAAATGTTCTTAACAACATTCAGCTCTTGGTTCTTTGAATTCACTGTTACTTTACAAAGGGAAACATTTCTCTAGACACTCTCCTGACACAAAATGAGTCTCTTTTCGTTCCACACGGGAAATCTTCTTTCTTGACCTTCGTCTTGTAGAATTGTGCGTTCCATGTTAGTTTTCAAAAGGAAATGTTCTTAACAACATTCAGCTCTTGGTTCTTTGAATTCACTGTTACTTTACAAAGGGAAACATTTCTCTAGACACTCTCCTGACACAAAATGAGTCTCTTTTCGTTCCACACGGGAAATCTTCTTTCTTGACCTTCGTCTTGTAGATTTGTGCTTTCCGTGTTAGTTTTCAAAAGGAAATGTTCTTAACAACATTCAGCTCTTGGTTCTTTGAATTCACTGTTACTTTACAAAGGGAAACATTTCTCTAGACACTCTCCTGACACAAAATGAGTCTCTTTTCGTTCCACACGGGAAATCTTCTTTCTTGACCCTCGTCTTGTAGAATTGTGCGTTCCGTGTTAGTTTTCAAAAGGAAATGTTCTTAACAACATTCAGCTCTTGGTTCTTTGAATTCACTGTTACTTTACAAAGGGAAACATTTCTCTAGACACTCTCCTGACACAAAATGAGTCTCTTTTCGTTCCACACGGGAAATCTTCTTTCTTGACCTTCGTCTTGTAGAATTGTGCGTTCCATGTTAGTTTTCAAAAGGAAATGTTCTTAACAACATTCAGCTCTTGGTTCTTTGAATTCACTGTTACTTTACAAAGGGAAACATTTCTCTAGACACTCTCCTGACACAAAATGAGTCTCTTTTCGTTCCACACGGGAAATCTTCTTTCTTGACCTTCGTCTTGTAGAATTGTGCGTTCCATGTTAGTTTTCAAAAGGAAATGTTCTTAACAACATTCAGCTCTTGGTTCTTTGAATTCACTGTTACTTTACAAAGGGAAACATTTCTCTAGACACTCTCCTGACACAAAATGAGTCTCTTTTCGTTCCACACGGGAAATCTTCTTTCTTGACCTTCGTCTTGTAGAATTCTGCGTTCCGTGTTAGTTTACAAAAGGAAATGTTCTTAACAACATTCAGCTCTTGGTTCTTTGAATTCACTGTTACTTTACAAAGGGAAACATTTCTCTAGACACTCTCCTGACACAAAATGAGTCTCTTTTCGTTCCACACGGGAAATCTTCTTTCTTGACCTTCGTCTTGTAGAATTGTGCGTTCCATGTTAGTTTTCAAAAGGAAATGTTCTTAACAACATTCAGCTCTTGGTTCTTTGAATTCACTGTTACTTTACAAAGGGAAACATTTCTCTAGACACTCTCCTGACACAAAATGAGTCTCTTTTCGTTCCACACGGGAAATCTTCTTTCTTGACCTTCGTCTTGTAGAATTGTGCGTTCCGTGTTAGTTTTCAAAAGGAAATGTTCTTAACAACATTCAGCTCTTGGTTCTTTGAATTCACTGTTACTTTACAAAGGGAAACATTTCTCTAGACACTCTCCTGACACAAAATGAGTCTCTTTTCGTTCCACACGGGAAATCTTCTTTCTTGACCTTCGTCTTGTAGAATTGTGCGTTCCGTGTTAGTTTTCAAAAGGAAATGTTCTTAACAACATTCAGCTCTTGGTTCTTTGAATTCACTGTTACTTTACAAAGGGAAACATTTCTCTAGACACTCTCCTGACACAAAATGAGTCTCTTTTCGTTCCACACGGGAAATCTTCTTTCTTGACCTCGTCTTGTAGAATTGTGCGTTCCGTGTTAGTTTTCAAAAGGAAATGTTCTTAACAACATTCAGCTCTTGGTTCTTTGAATTCACTGTTACTTTACAAAGGAAACATTTCTCTAGACACTCTCCTGACACAAAATGAGTCTCTTTTCGTTCCACACGGGAAATCTTCTTTCTTGACCTTCGTCTTGTAGAATTGTGCGTTCCGTGTTAGTTTTCAAAAGGAAATGTTCTTAACAACATTCAGCTCTTGGTTCTTTGAATTCACTGTTACTTTACAAAGGGAAACATTTCTCTAGACACTCTCCTGACACAAAATGAGTCTCTTTTCGTTCCACACGGGAAATCTTCTTTCTTGACCTTCGTCTTGTAGAATTGTGCGTTCCGTGTTAGTTTTCAAAAGGAAATGTTCTTAACAACATTCAGCTCTTGGTTCTTTGAATTCACTGTTACTTTACAAAGGGAAACATTTCTCTAGACACTCTCCTGACACAAAATGAGTCTCTTTTCGTTCCACACGGGAAATCTTCTTTCTTGACCTTCGTCTTGTAGAATTGTGCGTTCCGTGTTAGTTTTCAAAAGGAAATGTTCTTAACAACATTCAGCTCTTGGTTCTTTGAATTCACTGTTACTTTACAAAGGGAAACATTTCTCTAGACACTCTCCTGACACAAAATGAGTCTCTTTTCGTTCCACACGGGAAATCTTCTTTCTTGACCTTCGTCTTGTAGAATTGTGCGTTCCATGTTAGTTTTCAAAAGGAAATGTTCTTAACAACATTCAGCTCTTGGTTCTTTGAATTCACTGTTACTTTACAAAGGGAAACATTTCTCTAGACACTCTCCTGACACAAAATGAGTCTCTTTTCGTTCCACACGGGAAATCTTCTTTCTTGACCCTCATGTGTAGAATTCTGCATTCCGAGTTAGTTTTCAAAAGGAAATGTTCTTAACAACATTCAGCTCTTGGTTCTTTGAATTCACTGTTCCATTACAAAGGGAAATACTTCTCTAGGCACTCTCCTGACACAAAATGAGTCTCTTTTCGTTCCACACGGGAAATCTTCTTTCTTGACCTTCGTCTTGTAGAATTGTGCGTTCCATGTTAGTTTTCAAAAGGAAATGTTCTTAACAACATTCAGCTCTTGGTTCTTTGAATTCACTGTTACTTTACAAAGGGAAACATTTCTCTAGACACTCTCCTGACACAAAATGAGTCTCTTTTCGTTCCACACGGGAAATCTTCTTTCTTGACCTTCGTCTTGTAGAATTGTGCGTTCCGTGTTAGTTTTCAAAAGGAAATGTTCTTAACAACATTCAGCTCTTGGTTCTTTGAATTCACTCTTACTTTACAAAGGGAAACATTTCTCTAGACACTCTCCTGACACAAAATGAGTCTCTTTTCGTTCCACACGGGAAATCTTCTTTCTTGACCTTCGTCTTGTAGAATTGTGCGTTCCGTGTTAGTTTTCAAAAGGAAATGTTCTTAACAACATTCAGCTCTTGGTTCTTTGAATTCACTGTTACTTTACAAAGGGAAACATTTCTCTAGACACTCTCCTGACACAAAATGAGTCTCTTTTCGTTCCACACGGGAAATCTTCTTTCTTGACCTTCGTCTTGTAGAATTGTGCGTTCAGTGTTAGTTTTCAAAAGGAAATGTTCTTAACAACATTCAGCTCTTGGTTCTTTGAATTCACTGTTACTTTACAAAGGGAAACATTTCTCTAGACACTCTCCTGACACAAAATGAGTCTCTTTTCGTTCCACACGGGAAATCTTCTTTCTTGACCCTCGTCTTGTAGAATTGTGCGTTCCATGTTAGTTTTCAAAAGGAAATGTTCTTAACAACATTCAGCTCTTGGTTCTTTGAATTCACTGTTACTTTACAAAGGGAAACATTTCTCTAGACACTCTCCTGACACAAAATGAGTCTCTTTTCGTTCCACACGGGAAATCTTCTTTCTTGACCTTCGTCTTGTAGAATTGTGCGTTCCATGTTAGTTTTCAAAAGGAAATGTTATTAACAACATTCAGCTCTTGGTTCTTTGAATTCACTGTTACTTTACAAAGGGAATCATTTCTCTAGACACTCTCCTGACACAAAATGAGTCTCTTTTCGTTCCACACGGGAAATCTTCTTTCTTGACCTTCGTCTTGTAGAATTGTGCGTTCCGTGTTAGTTTTCAAAAGGAAATGTTCTTAACAACATTCAGCTCTTGGTTCATTGAATTCACTGTTACTTTACAAAGGGAAACATTTCTCTAGACACTCTCCTGACACAAAATGAGTCTCTTTTCGTTCCACACGGGAAATCTTCTTTCTTGACCTTCGTCTTGTAGAATTGTGCGTTCCATGTTAGTTTTCAAAAGGAAATGTTCTTAACAACATTCAGCTCTTGGTTCTTTGAATTCACTGTTACTTTACAAAGGGAAACATTTCTCTAGACACTCTCCTGACACAAAATGAGTCTCTTTTCGTTCCACACGGGAAATCTTCTTTCTTGACCTTCGTCTTGTAGAATTGTGCGTTCCATGTTAGTTTTCAAAAGGAAATGTTCTTAACAACATTCAGCTCTTGGTTCTTTGAATTCACTGTTACTTTACAAAGGGAAACATTTCTCTAGACACTCTCCTGACACAAAATGAGTCTCTTTTCGTTCCACACGGGAAATCTTCTTTCTTGACCTTCGTCTTGTAGAATTGTGCGTTCCGTGTTAGTTTTCAAAAGGAAATGTTCTTAACAACATTCAGCTCTTGGTTCTTTGAATTCACTGTTACTTTACAAAGGGAAACATTTCTCTAGACACTCTCCTGACACAAAATGAGTCTCTTTTCGTTCCACACGGGAAATCTTCTTTCTTGACCTCGTCTTGTAGAATTGTGCGTTCCGTGTTAGTTTTCAAAAGGAAATGTTCTTAACAACATTCAGCTCTTGGTTCTTTGAATTCACTGTTACTTTACAAAGGGAAACATTTCTCTAGACACTCTCCTGACACAAAATGAGTCTCTTTTCGTTCCACACGGGAAATCTTCTTTCTTGACCTTCGTCTTGTAGAATTGTGCGTTCCATGTTAGTTTTCAAAAGGAAATGTTCTTAACAACATTCAGCTCTTGGTTCTTTGAATTCACTGTTACTTTACAAAGGGAAACATTTCTCTAGACACTCTCCTGACACAAAATGAGTCTCTTTTCGTTCCACACGGGAAATCTTCTTTCTTGACCTTCGTCTTGTAGAATTGTGCGTTCCGTGTTAGTTTTCAAAAGGAAATGTTCTTAACAACATTCAGCTCTTGGTTCTTTGAATTCACTGTTACTTTACAAAGGGAAACATTTCTCTAGACACTCTCCTGACACAAAATGAGTCTCTTTTCGTTCCACACGGGAAATCTTCTTTCTTGACCCTCGTCTTGTAGAATTGTGCGTTCCATGTTAGTTTTCAAAAGGAAATGTTCTTAACAACATTCAGCTCTTGGTTCTTTGAATTCACTGTTACTTTACAAAGGGAAACATTTCTCTAGACACTCTCCTGACACAAAATGAGTCTCTTTTCGTTCCACACGGGAAATCTTCTTTCTTGACCTTCGTCTTGTAGAATTGTGCGTTCCATGTTAGTTTTCAAAAGGAAATGTTCTTAACAACATTCAGCTCTTGGTTCTTTGAATTCACTGTTACTTTACAAAGGGAAACATTTCTCTAGACACTCTCCTGACACAAAATGAGTCTCTTTTCGTTCCACACGGGAAATCTTCTTTCTTGACCCTCGTCTTGTAGAATTGTGCGTTCCATGTTAGTTTTCAAAAGGAAATGTTCTTAACAACATTCAGCTCTTGGTTCTTTGAATTCACTGTTACTTTACAAAGGGAAACATTTCTCTAGACACTCTCCTGACACAAAATGAGTCTCTTTTCGTTCCACACGGGAAATCTTCTTTCTTGACCTTCGTCTTGTAGAATTGTGCGTTCCATGTTAGTTTTCAAAAGGAAATGTTCTTAACAACATTCAGCTCTTGGTTCTTTGAATTCACTGTTACTTTACAAAGGGAAACATTTCTCTAGACACTCTCCTGACACAAAATGAGTCTCTTTTCGTTCCACACGGGAAATCTTCTTTCTTGACCTTCGTCTTGTAGAATTGTGCGTTCCATGTTAGTTTTCAAAAGGAAATGTTCTTAACAACATTCAGCTCTTGGTTCTTTGAATTCACTGTTACTTTACAAAGGGAAACATTTCTCTAGACACTCTCCTGACACAAAATGAGTCTCTTTTCGTTCCACACGGGAAATCTTCTTTCTTGACCTTCGTCTTGTAGAATTGTGCGTTCCGTGTTAGTTTTCAAAAGGAAATGTTCTTAACAACATTCAGCTCTTGGTTCTTTGAATTCACTGTTACTTTACAAAGGGAAACATTTCTCTAGACACTCTCCTGACACAAAATGAGTCTCTTTTCGTTCCACACGGGAAATCTTCTTTCTTGACCCTCGTCTTGTAGAATTGTGCGTTCCATGTTAGTTTTCAAAAGGAAATGTTCTTAACAACATTCAGCTCTTGGTTCTTTGAATTCACTGTTACTTTACAAAGGGAAACATTTCTCTAGACACTCTCCTGACACAAAATGAGTCTCTTTTCGTTCCACACGGGAAATCTTCTTTCTTGACCTTCGTCTTGTAGAATTGTGCGTTCCATGTTAGTTTTCAAAAGGAAATGTTCTTAACAACATTCAGCTCTTGGTTCTTTGAATTCACTGTTACTTTACAAAGGGAAACATTTCTCTAGACACTCTCCTGACACAAAATGAGTCTCTTTTCGTTCCACACGGGAAATCTTCTTTCTTGACCTTCGTCTTGTAGAATTGTGCGTTCCATGTTAGTTTTCAAAAGGAAATGTTCTTAACAACATTCAGCTCTTGGTTCTTTGAATTCACTGTTACTTTACAAAGGGAAACATTTCTCTAGACACTCTCCTGACACAAAATGAGTCTCTTTTCGTTCCACACGGGAAATCTTCTTTCTTGACCTTCGTCTTGTAGAATTGTGCGTTCCGTGTTAGTTTTCAAAAGGAAATGTTCTTAACAACATTCAGCTCTTGGTTCTTTGAATTCACTGTTACTTTACAAAGGGAAACATTTCTCTAGACACTCTCCTGACACAAAATGAGTCTCTTTTCGTTCCACACGGGAAATCTTCTTTCTTGACCTTCGTCTTGTAGAATTGTGCGTTCCGTGTTAGTTTTCAAAAGGAAATGTTCTTAACAACATTCAGCTCTTGGTTCTTTGAATTCACTGTTACTTTACAAAGGGAAACATTTCTCTAGACACTCTCCTGACACAAAATGAGTCTCTTTTCGTTCCACACGGGAAATCTTCTTTCTTGACCCTCGTCTTGTAGAATTGTGCGTTCCATGTTAGTTTTCAAAAGGAAATGTTCTTAACAACATTCAGCTCTTGGTTCTTTGAATTCACTGTTACTTTACAAAGGGAAACATTTCTCTAGACACTCTCCTGACACAAAATGAGTCTCTTTTCGTTCCACACGGGAAATCTTCTTTCTTGACCTTCGTCTTGTAGAATTGTGCGTTCCATGTTAGTTTTCAAAAGGAAATGTTCTTAACAACATTCAGCTCTTGGTTCTTTGAATTCACTGTTACTTTACAAAGGGAAACATTTCTCTAGACACTCTCCTGACACAAAATGAGTCTCTTTTCGTTCCACACGGGAAATCTTCTTTCTTGACCTTCGTCTTGTAGAATTGTGCGTTCCATGTTAGTTTTCAAAAGGAAATGTTCTTAACAACATTCAGCTCTTGGTTCTTTGAATTCACTGTTACTTTACAAAGGGAAACATTTCTCTAGACACTCTCCTGACACAAAATGAGTCTCTTTTCGTTCCACACGGGAAATCTTCTTTCTTGACCCTCGTCTTGTAGAATTGTGCGTTCCATGTTAGTTTTCAAAAGGAAATGTTCTTAACAACATTCAGCTCTTGGTTCTTTGAATTCACTGTTACTTTACAAAGGGAAACATTTCTCTAGACACTCTCCTGACACAAAATGAGTCTCTTTTCGTTCCACACGGGAAATCTTCTTTCTTGACCTTCGTCTTGTAGAATTGTGCGTTCCATGTTAGTTTTCAAAAGGAAATGTTCTTAACAACATTCAGCTCTTGGTTCTTTGAATTCACTGTTACTTTACAAAGGGAAACATTTCTCTAGACACTCTCCTGACACAAAATGAGTCTCTTTTCGTTCCACACGGGAAATCTTCTTTCTTGACCTTCGTCTTGTAGAATTGTGCGTTCCATGTTAGTTTTCAAAAGGAAATGTTCTTAACAACATTCAGCTCTTGGTTCTTTGAATTCACTGTTACTTTACAAAGGGAAACATTTCTCTAGACACTCTCCTGACACAAAATGAGTCTCTTTTCGTTCCACACGGGAAATCTTCTTTCTTGACCTTCGTCTTGTAGAATTGTGCGTTCCGTGTTAGTTTTCAAAAGGAAATGTTCTTAACAACATTCAGCTCTTGGTTCTTTGAATTCACTGTTACTTTACAAAGGAAACATTTCTCTAGACACTCTCCTGACACAAAATGAGTCTCCTGTTTCCTATCCACACGGAAATCCTGGTCTTTGTTGTTGTGACCGGTCGTCTTGTAGAATTGTGCGTTCCGCTGTTAGTTTTCAAAAGGAAATGTCCTCTAACAAACATTCAGCTCCTTGGTTCTTTGAATTCACTCGTTCACTCTTTAACACGAGGAAACATTTCTCTAGACACTCTCCTGACACCAAAATAGTCTCTTTTCGTTCCCACCGGGAAATCTTCTTTCTTTGGCTCGTCTAGATAGAAGAATCTGTGCTCTTTTCCGTCGTTAGGTTCAAACTGAAATGCTTACTTCACACCATTAGCATCTTGCGGTTCTCTTTGAATTGCAGCTGTTACATTTACAAAGGGGAAAACATTCTCTAAGACACTCTCATGACACGAAATGAGCTCTCTTTTCGTTCCACACGGGAAATCTTCTATCTTGACTCTCGTCGTGCAGGCCTGGGCTACAGCGATGTAGAATTGTGCGTTTCCGTGTTAGCTTTTCAAAAGGAAATGCTCTTAACAACATCTAGCTCTTCGGTTCTTTGAATTCACTGTTACTTTACACAGTGAAACATTTCTCTAGACACTCTCCTGACACAAAATGAGTCTCTTTTCGTTCCACACGGGAAATCTTCTTTCTTGACCTTCGTCTTGTAGAATTGTGCGTTCCATGTTAGTTTTCAAAAGGAAATGTTCTTAACAACATTCAGCTCTTGGTTCTTTGAATTCACTGTTACTTTACAAAGGGAAACATTTCTCTAGACACTCTCCTGACACAAAATGAGTCTCTTTTCGTTCCACACGGGAAATCTTCTTTCTTGACCCTCGTCTTGTAGAATTGTGCGTTCCGTGTTAGTTTTCAAAAGGAAATGTTCTTAACAACATTCAGCTCTTGGTTCTTTGAATTCACTGTTACTTTACAAAGGGAAACATTTCTCTAGACACTCTCCTGACACAAAATGAGTCTCTTTTCGTTCCACACGGGAAATCTTCTTTCTTGACCTTCGTCTTGTAGAATTGTGCGTTCCATGTTAGTTTTCAAAAGGAAATGTTCTTAACAACATTCAGCTCTTGGTTCTTTGAATTCACTGTTACTTTACAAAGGGAAACATTTCTCTAGACACTCTCCTGACACAAAATGAGTCTCTTTTCGTTCCACACGGGAAATCTTCTTTCTTGACCCTCGTCTTGTAGAATTGTGCGTTCCATGTTAGTTTTCAAAAGGAAATGTTCTTAACAACATTCAGCTCTTGGTTCTTTGAATTCACTGTTACTTTACAAAGGGAAACATTTCTCTAGACACTCTCCTGACACAAAATGAGTCTCTTTCGTTCCACACGGAAAATCTTCTTTCTTGACCCTCGTTTCTAGAATTGCGCGTTCCTGGTTGTTTTCAAAAGGAAATGTTCTTAACAACATTCAGCTCTTGGTTCTTTGAATTCACTGTTACTTTACAAAGGGAAACATTTCTCTAGACACTCTCCTGACACAAAATGAGTCTCTTTTCGTTCCACACGGGAAATCTTCTTTCTTGACCTTCGTCTTGTAGAATTGTGCGTTCCGTGTTAGTTTTCAAAAGGAAATGTTCTTAACAACATTCAGCTCTTGGTTCTTTGAATTCACTGTTACTTTACAAAGGAAACATTTCTCTAGACACTCTCCTGACACAAAATGAGTCTCTTTTCGTTCCACACGGGAAATCTTCTTTCTTGACCCTCGTCTTGTAGAATTGTGCGTTCCTGGTTGTTTTCAAAAGGAAATGTTCTTAACAACATTCAGCTCTTGGTTCTTTGCATTCACTGTTACTTTACAAAGGGAAACATTTCTCTAGACACTCTCCTGACACAAAATGAGTCTCTTTTCGTTCCACACGGGAAATCTTCTTTCTTGACCTTCGTCTTGTAGAATTGTGCGTTCCGTGTTAGTTTTCAAAAGGAAATGTTCTTAACAACATTCAGCTCTTGGTTCTTTGAATTCACTGTTACTTTACAAAGGGAAACATTTCTCTAGACACTCTCCTGACACAAAATGAGTCTCTTTTCGTTCCACACGGGAAATCTTCTTTCTTGACCTTCGTCTTGTAGAATTGTGCTTTCCGTGTTAGTTTTCAAAAGGAAATGTTCTTAACAACATTCAGCTCTTGGTTCTTTGAATTCACTGTTACTTTACAAAGGGAAACATTTCTCTAGACACTCTCCTGACACAAAATGAGTCTCTTTTCGTTCCACACGGGAAATCTTCTTTCTTGACCTTCGTCTTGTAGAATTGTGCGTTCCCTGTTAGTTTTCAAAAGGAAATGTTCTTAACAACATTCAGCTCTTGGTTCTTTGAATTCACTGTTACTTTACAAAGGGAAACATTTCTCTAGACACTCTCCTGACACAAAATGAGTCTCTTTTCGTTCCACACGGGAAATCTTCTTTCTTGACCTTCGTCTTGTAGAATTGTGCGTTCCGTGTTAGTTTTCAAAAGGAAATGTTCTTAACAACATTCAGCTCTTGGTTCGTTGAATTCACTGTTACTTTACAAAGGGAAACATTTCTCTAGACACTCTCCTGACACAAAATGAGTCTCTTTTCGTTCCACACGGGAAATCTTCTTTCTTGACCTTCGTCTTGTAGAATTGTGCGTTCCGTGTTAGTTTTCAAAAGGAAATGTTCTTAACAACATTCAGCTCTTGGTTCTTTGAATTCACTGTTACTTTACAAAGGGAAACATTTCTCTAGACACTCTCCTGACACAAAATGAGTCTCTTTTCGTTCCACACGGGAAATCTTCTTTCTTGACCCTCGTCTTGTAGAATTGTGCGTTCCGTGTTAGTTTTCAAAAGGAAATGTTCTTAACAACATTCAGCTCTTGGTTCTTTGAATTCACTGTTACTTTACAAAGGGAAACATTTCTCTAGACACTCTCCTGACACAAAATGAGTCTCTTTTCGTTCCACACGGGAAATCTTCTTTCTTGACCTTCGTCTTGTAGAATTGTGCGTTTCCTGTTAGTTTTCAAAAGGAAATGTTCTTAACAACATTCAGCTCTTGGTTCTTTGAATTCACTGTTACTTTACAAAGGGAAACATTTCTCTAGACACTCTCCTGACACAAAATGAGTCTCTTTTCGTTCCACACGGGAAATCTTCTTTCTTGACCTTCGTCTTGTAGAATTGTGCTTTTCGTGTTAGTTTTCAAAAGGAAATGCTCTTAACCAACATTCAGCTCTTGGTTCTTTGAATTAACTGTTACTTTACAAAGGGAAACACTTCTCTAGACACTCTCCTGACACAAATGAGTCTCTTTTCGTTCCACACAGGGAAATCTTCTTTCTTGACCTTCGTCTTGTAGAATTGTGCGTTCCCTGTTAGTTTTCAAAAGGAAATGTTCTTAACAACATTCAGCTCTTGGTTCTTTGAATTCACTGTTACTTTACAAAGGGAAACATTTCTCTAGACACTCTCCTGACACAAATGAGTCTCTTTTCGTTCCACACGGGGAAATCTTCTTTCTTTACCTTCATTTTGTAGAATTGTGCATTTAGTGTTAGTTTTCAAAAGGAAATGCGCTTAACAACATTCAGCTCTTGGTTCTTTGAATTCACTGTTACTTTACAAAGGGAAACATTTCTCTAGACACTCTCCTGACACAAAATGAGTCTCTTTTCGTTCCACACGGGAAATCTTCTTTCTTGACCTTCGTCTTGTAGAATTGTGCGTTCCGTGTTAGTTTTCAAAAGGAAATGTTCTTAACAACATTCAGCTCTTGGTTCTTTGAATTCACTGTTACTTTACAAAGGGAAACATTTCTCTAGACACTCTCCTGACACAAAATGAGTCTCTTTTCGTTCCACACGGGAAATCTTCTTTCTTGACCCTCGTCTTGTAGAATTGTGCGTTCCTGTTAGTTTTCAAAAGGAAATGTTCTTAACAACATTCAGCTCTTGGTTCTTTGAATTCACTGTTACTTTACACAGGGAAACATTTCTCTAGACACTCTCCTGACACAAAATGAGTCTCTTTTCGTTCCACACGGGAAATCTTCTTTCTTGACCTCGTCTTGTAGAATTGTGCGTTCCGTGTTAGTTTTCAAAAGGAAATGTTCTTAACAACATTCAGCTCTTGGTTCTTTGAATTCACTGTTACTTTACAAAGGGAAACATTTCTCTAGACACTCTCCTGACACAAAATGAGTCTCTTTTCGTTCCACACGGGAAATCTTCTTTCTTGACCTTCGTCTTGTAGAATTGTGCGTTCCGTGTTAGTTTTCAAAAGGAAATGTTCTTAACAACATTCAGCTCTTGGTTCTTTGAATTCACTGTTACTTTACAAAGGGAAACATTTCTCTAGACACTCTCCTGACACAAAATGAGTCTCTTTTCGTTCCACACGGGAAATCTTCTTTCTTGACCTTCGTCTTGTAGAATTGTGCGTTCCATGTTAGTTTTCAAAAGGAAATGTTCTTAACAACATTCAGCTCTTGGTTCTTTGAATTCACTGTTACTTTACAAAGGGAAACATTTCTCTAGACACTCTCCTGACACAAAATGAGTCTCTTTTCGTTCCACACGGGAAATCTTCTTTCTTGACCTTCGTCTTGTAGAATTGTGCGTTCCGTGTTAGTTTTCAAAAGGAAATGTTCTTAACAACATTCAGCTCTTGGTTCTTTGAATTCACTGTTACTTTACAAAGGAAACATTTCTCTAGACACTCTCCTGACACAAAATGAGTCTCTTTTCGTTCCACACGGGAAATCTTCTTTCTTGACCCTCGTCTTGTAGAATTGTGCGTTCCGTGTTAGTTTTCAAAAGGAAATGTTCTTAACAACATTCAGCTCTTGGTTCTTTGAATTCACTGTTACTTTACAAAGGGAAACATTTCTCTAGACACTCTCCTGACACAAAATGAGTCTCTTTTCGTTCCACACGGGAAATCTTCTTTCTTGACCTTCGTCTTGTAGAATTGTGCGTTCCATGTTAGTTTTCAAAAGGAAATGTTCTTAACAACATTCAGCTCTTGGTTCTTTGAATTCACTGTTACTTTACAAAGGGAAACATTTCTCTAGACACTCTCCTGACACAAAATGAGTCTCTTTTCGTTCCACACGGGAAATCTTCTTTCTTGACCCTCGTCTTGTAGAATTGTGCGTTCCGTGTTAGTTTTCAAAAGGAAATGCTCTTAACAACATTCAGCTCTTGGTTCTTTGAATTCACTGTTACTTTACAAAGGGAAACATTTCTCTAGACACTCTCCTGACACAAAATGAGTCTCTTTTCGTTCCACACGGGAAATCTTCTTTCTTGACCCTCGTCTTGTAGAATTGTGCGTTCCGTGTTAGTTTTCAAAAGGAAATGTTCTTAACAACATTCAGCTCTTGGTTCTTTGAATTCACTGTTACTTTACAAAGGGAAACATTTCTCTAGACACTCTCCTGACACAAAATGAGTCTCTTTTCGTTCCACACGGGAAATCTTCTTTCTTGACCTTCGTCTTGTAGAATTGTGCGTTCCATGTTAGTTTTCAAAAGGAAATGTTCTTAACAACATTCAGCTCTTGGTTCTTTGAATTCACTGTTACTTTACAAAGGGAAACATTTCTCTAGACACTCTCCTGACACAAAATGAGTCTCTTTTCGTTCCACACGGGAAATCTTCTTTCTTGACCTTCGTCTTGTAGAATTGTGCGTTCCGTGTTAGTTTTCAAAAGGAAATGTTCTTAACAACATTCAGCTCTTGGTTCTTTGAATTCACTCTTACTTTACAAAGGGAAACATTTCTCTAGACACTCTCCTGACACAAAATGAGTCTCTTTTCGTTCCACACGGGAAATCTTTTTTCTTGACCTCGCCTTGTAGAATTGTGCGTTCCGTGTTAGTTTTCAAAAGGAAATGTTCTTAACAACATTCAGCTCTTGGTTCATTGAATTCACTGTTACTTTACAAAGGGAAACATTTCTCTAGACACTCTCCTGACACAAAATGAGTCTCTTTTCGTTCCACACGGGAAATCTTCTTTCTTGACCCTCGTCTTGTAGAATTGAGGCTTCATGTTAATTTTGAAAAGGAAATGTTCTCAACAACATTCAGCTCTTGGTTCTTTGAATTCACTGTTACTTTACAAAGGGAAACATTTCTCTAGACACTCTCCTGACACAAAATGAGTCTCTTTTCGTTCCACACGGGAAATCTTCTTTCTTGACCTTCGTCTTGTAGAATTGTGCGTTCCGTGTTAGTTTTCAAAAGGAAATGTTCTTAACAACATTCAGCTCTTGGTTCTTTGAATTCACTGTTACTTTACAAAGGGAAACATTTCTCTAGACACTCTCCTGACACAAAATGAGTCTCTTTTCGTTCCACACGGGAAATCTTCTTTCTTGACCTTCGTCTTGTAGAATTGTGCGTTCCGTGTTAGTTTTCAAAAGGAAATGTTCTTAACAACATTCAGCTCTTGGTTCTTTGAATTCACTGTTACTTTACAAAGGGAAACATTTCTCTAGACACTCTCCTGACACAAAATGAGTCTCTTTTCGTTCCACACGGGAAATCTTCTTTCTTGACCTTCGTCTTGTAGAATTGTGCGTTCCGTGTTAGTTTTCAAAAGGAAATGTTCTTAACAACATTCAGCTCTTGGTTCTTTGAATTCACTGTTACTTTACAAAGGGAAACATTTCTCTAGACACTCTCCTGACACAAAATGAGTCTCTTTTCGTTCCACACGGGAAATCTTCTTTCTTGACCCTCGTCTTGTAGAATTGTGCGTTCCGTGTTAGTTTTCAAAAGGAAATGTTCTTAACAACATTCAGCTCTTGGTTCTTTGAATTCACTGTTACTTTACAAAGGGAAACATTTCTCTAGACACTCTCCTGACACAAAATGAGTCTCTTTTCGTTCCACACGGGAAATCTTCTTTCTTGACCTTCGTCTTGTAGAATTGTGCGTTCCGTGTTAGTTTTCAAAAGGAAATGTTCTTAACAACATTCAGCTCTTGGTTCTTTGAATTCACTGTTACTTTACAAAGGGAAACATTTCTGTAGACACTCTCCTGACACAAAATGAGTCTCTATTCGTTCCACATGTAAAATCTTCTTTCTTGACCTTTTTCTTGTAGAATTGTGCGTTCCATGTTAGTTTTCAAAAGGAAATGTTCTTAACAACATTCAGCTCTTGGTTCTTTGAATTCACTGTTACTTTACAAAGGGAAACATTTCTCTAGACACTCTCCTGACACAAAATGAGTCTCTTTTCGTTCCACACGGGAAATCTTCTTTCTTGACCTTCGTCTTGTAGAATTGTGCGTTCATGTTAGTTTTCAAAAGGAAATGTTCTTAACAACATTCAGCTCTTGGTTCTTTGAATTCACTGTTACTTTACAAAGGGAAACATTTCTCTAGACACTCTCCTGACACAAAATGAGTCTCTTTTCGTTCCACACGGGAAATCTTCTTTCTTGACCTTCGTCTTGTAGAATTGTGCGTTCCGTGTTAGTTTTCAAAAGGAAATGTTCTTAACAACATTCAGCTCTTGGTTCTTTGAATTCACTGTTACTTTACAAAGGGAAACATTTCTCTAGACACTCTCCTGACACAAAATGAGTCTCTTTTCGTTCCACACGGGAAATCTTCTTTCTTGACCTTCGTCTTGTAGAATTGTGCGTTCCGTGTTAGTTTTCAAAAGGAAATGTTCTTAACAACATTCAGCTCTTGGTTCTTTGAATTCACTGTTACTTTACAAAGGGAAACATTTCTCTAGACACTCTCCTGACACAAAATGAGTCTCTTTTCGTTCCACACGGGAAATCTTCTTTCTTGACCTTCGTCTTGTAGAATTGTGCGTTCCATGTTAGTTTTCAAAAGGAAATGTTCTTAACAACATTCAGCTCTTGGTTCTTTGAATTCACTGTTACTTTACAAAGGGAAACATTTCTCTAGACACTCTCCTGACACAAAATGAGTCTCTTTTCGTTCCACACGGGAAATCTTCTTTCTTGACCTCGTCTTGTAGAATTGTGCGTTACGTGTTAGTTTTCAAAAGGAAATGTTCTTAACAACATTCAGCTCTTGGTTCTTTGAATTCACTGTTACTTTACAAAGGGAAACATTTCTCTAGACACTCTCCTGACACAAAATGAGTCTCTTTTCGTTCCACACGGGAAATCTTCTTTCTTGACCTTCGTCTTGTAGAATTGTGCGTTCCGTGTTAGTTTTCAAAAGGAAATGTTCTTAACAACATTCAGCTCTTGGTTCTTTGAATTCACTGTTACTTTACAAAGGGAAACACTTCTCTAGACACTCTCCTGACACAAAATGAGTCTCTTTTCGTTCCACACGGGAAATCTTCTTTCTTGACCTTCGTCTTGTAGAATTGTGCGTTCCGTGTTAGTTTTCAAAAGGAAATGTTCTTAACAACATTCAGCTCTTGGTTCTTTGAATTCACTGTTACTTTACAAAGGGAAACATTTCTCTAGACACTCTCCTGACACAAAATGAGTCTCTTTTCGTTCCACACGGGAAATCTTCTTTCTTGACCTTCGTCTTGTAGAATTGTGAGTTCCATGTTAGTTTTCAAAAGGAAATGTTCTTAACAACATTCAGCTCTTGGTTCTTTGAATTCACTGTTACTTTACAAAGGGAAACATTTCTCTAGACACTCTCCTGACACAAAATGAGTCTCTTTTCGTTCCACACGGGAAATCTTCTTTCTTGACCTCGTCTTGTAGAATTGTGCGTTCCATGTTAGTTTTCAAAAGGAAATGTTCTTAACAACATTCAGCTCTTGGTTCTTTGAATTCACTGTTACTTTACAAAGGGAAACATTTCTCTAGACACTCTCCTGACACAAAATGAGTCTCTTTTCGTTCCACACGGGAAATCTTCTTTCTTGACCTTCGTCTTGTAGATTTGTGCGTTCCGTGTTAGTTTTCAAAAGGAAATGTTCTTAACAACATTCAGCTCTTGGTTCTTTGAATTCACTGTTACTTTACAAAGGGAAACATTTCTCTAGACACTCTCCTGACACAAAATGAGTCTCTTTTCGTTCCACACGGGAAATCTTCTTTCTTGACCTTCGTCTTGTAGAATTGTGCGTTCCGTGTTAGTTTTCAAAAGGAAATGTTCTTAACAACATTCAGCTCTTGGTTCTTTGAATTCACTGTTACTTTACAAAGGGAAACATTTCTCTAGACACTCTCCTGACACAAAATGAGTCTCTTTTCGTTCCACACGGGAAATCTTCTTTCTTGACCCTCGTCTTGTAGAATTGTGCGTTCCGTGTTAGTTTTCAAAAGGAAATGTTCTTAACAACATTCAGCTCTTGGTTCTTTGAATTCACTGTTACTTTACAAAGGGAAACATTTCTCTAGACACTCTCCTGACACAAAATGAGTCTCTTTTCGTTCCACACGGGAAATCTTCTTTCTTGACCCTCGTCTTGTAGAATTGTGCGTTCCATGTTAGTTTTCAAAAGGAAATGTTCTTAACAACATTCAGCTCTTGGTTCTTTGAATTCACTGTTACTTTACAAAGGGAAACATTTCTCTAGACACTCTCCTGACACAAAATGAGTCTCTTTTCGTTCCACACGGGAAATCTTCTTTCTTGACCTTCGTCTTGTAGAATTGTGCGTTCCGTGTTAGTTTTCAAAAGGAAATGTTCTTAACAACATTCAGCTCTTGGTTCTTTGAATTCACTGTTACTTTACAAAGGGAAACATTTCTCTAGACACTCTCCTGACACAAAATGAGTCTCTTTTCGTTCCACACGGGAAATCTTCTTTCTTGACCTTCGTCTTGTAGAATTGTGCGTTCCATGTTAGTTTTCAAAAGGAAATGTTCTTAACAACATTCAGCTCTTGGTTCTTTGAATTCACTGTTACTTTACAAAGGGAAACATTTCTCTAGACACTCTCCTGACACAAAATGAGTCTCTTTTCGTTCCACACGGGAAATCTTCTTTCTTGACCTTCGTCTTGTAGAATTGTGCGTTCCGTGTTAGTTTTCAAAAGGAAATGTTCTTAACAACATTCAGCTCTTGGTTCTTTGAATTCACTGTTACTTTACAAAGGGAAACATTTCTCTAGACACTCTCCTGACAACAAAATGCGTCTCTTTCGTTTCCACTACGGGAAATCTTCCTTTCTTTGACACCCTTCGATCTTGGAGAATTGTGCCTCGTTTCTTGTTTGTTATCAAAAGGAAAATGTTTTAACAACATTCATGCTCTTGGTTCTGTGAATTCACGTTGAATTTTACAAAGCTAAACAGTTTCTCTAGACTCTCCTGACACAAATGAGTGTCTCTCTTCGTTCCAACACGGGAAATCTTCTTTCTTAACCTTCGTCTTGTAGAATTGTGCGTTCCCCTGTTAGTTTTCCATAAAGGAAATGTCTCTTAAACAACTATTCAGCTCTTGGTTCTTCTGTCTGCGAATTCACTGTGACTTTACAAGGAGGAAACATTTCTCTAGACACTCTCCTGACACATAAATGAGTGTCTTTTTCGTTCCCACACGGGAAATCTTTCTGTCCTTGATCTCCTCGTCTTTAGAATTGTGCGTTTCCTGTTAGTTTTCAAAAGGAAATGCTTCTTAACAACATTCAGCTCTTCGTGCTTTGAATTCACTGTTACTTACAAAGGGAAACATTTCTCTAGACACTCTCCTGACACAAAATGAGGCTCTTTCGTTCCACACGGTAATTCTTCTTTCTTGACCCTCGCTTGGTAGAATTGTGAGTTCCGTGTTAGTTTTCATAAGGAAATGCGTCTTAACAACATTCAGCTCTTCGTTCTTTGAATTCACTGTTACTTTTACAAAGGGAAAACAATTCTCTAGACACTCTCCTGACACAAAATGAGTCTCTTTTCGTTCCACACGGGAAATTTTCTTTCTTGACCCTCGTCTGTTAGAATTGTGCGTTCCTGTTAGTTTTCAAAAGGAAATGTTCTTAACAACATTCAGCTCTTGGTTCTTTGAATTCACTGTTACTTTACAAAGTGAAAAATTTCTCTAGACACTCTCCTGACACAAAATGAGTCTCTTTCCGTTCCACACGGGATATCTTCTTCTTGATCCTCGTCTTGTAGAATTGTGCGTTTCATGTTAGTTTTCAAAAGGAAATGTTCTTAACAACATTCAGCTCTTGGTTCTTTGAATTCACTGTTACTTTACAAAGGGAAACATTTCTCTAGACACTCTCCTGACACAAAAAGTGTCTCTTTTCGTTCCACACGGGAAATCTTCTTTCTTGACCCTCGTCTTGTAGAATTGTGCGTTCCGTGTTAGTTTTCAAAAGGAAATGTTCTTAACAACATTCAGCTCTTGGTTCTTTGAATTCACTGTTACTTTACAAAGGGAAACATTTCTCTAGACACTCTCCTGACACAAATGAGTCTCTTTTCCTTCCACACGGGAATCTTCTTTCTTGACCCTCGTCTTGTAGATTGTGCGTTCCGTGTTAGTTTTCAAAAGGAAATGTTCTTAACAACATTCAGCTCTTGGTTCTTTGAAATTCACTGTTACTTACAAAGGAAAACTTTCTCTAGGACACTCTCCTGACACAAAATGAGTCTCTTTTCGTTCCCACACGGGAAATCTTCTTTCTTGACCTCGTCTTCTAGAATTGTGCGTTTCCTGTTAGTTTTTCAAAAGGAAATGTCTTTAACAACATTCAGGCCCTTGGTTCTTTTAATTCACTGTTACTTTACAAAGGGAAACATTCGTCTAGACACTCTCCTGACAAAATGAGTCGCTTTTCGTTCACACGGAATATCTTCTTTCTTGACCTTCGTCTTGTAGAATTGTGCGTTCCTTGTTAGTTTTCAAAAGGAAATGCTCTTAACAACATTCAGCTCTTGGTTCTGTGAATTCACTGTTACTTTACAAAGGGAAACATTTCTCTAGACACTCTCCTGACACAAAATGAGTGTCTTTTCGTTCCACACGGGAAATCTTCTTTCTTGACCTTCGTCGTGTGAATGGTGCTTTTCCGTGTTAGTTTTCAAAGGAAATGCTCTTAACAACATTCAGCTCTTCGTTCTTTGAATCACTGTTACTTTACAAAGGGAAACATTTCTCTAGACACTCTCCTGACACAAAATGAGTCTCTTTTCGTTCCACACGGGAAATCTCTTCTTGACCTTCGTCTTGTAGAATTGTGCGTTCGTGTTAGTTTTCAAAAGGAAATGCTCTTAACAACATTCAGCTCTTCGGTTCTTTGAATTCACTGTTACTTTACAAAGGGAAACATTCTCTAAGACACTCTCCTGACACAACATGAGTCTCTTTTCGTTCCACACGGGAAATCTTCCGTCTTGATCTTCGTCTTGTAGAATTGTGCGTTACCTGTTAGTTTTCAAAAGGAAATGATCTTAACAACATTCAGCTCTTCGTTCTGTGAATTCACTGTTACTTTACACAGGGAAACATTTCTCTAGACACTTCCTGACACAAAATGAGTCTCTTTTCGTTCACACGGGATAATCTTCTTTCTTTACCTTCCTTTTTGTAGAATTGTGCGTTTCGTGTTAGTTTTCAAAAGGAAATGCTCTTAACAACATTCAGCTCTTGGTTCTTTGAATTCACTGTTACTTTACAAAGGGAAACACTTCTCTAGACACTCTCCTGACACAAAATGAGTCTCTTTTCGTTCCACACGGGAATCTTCTTTCTTTACCTTCGTCTTGTAGAATTGTGCGTTCCGTGTTAGTTTTCAAAAGGAAATGTTCTTAACAACATTCAGCTCTTGGTTCTTTGAATTCACTGTTACTTTACAAAGGGAAACATTTCTCTAGACACTCTCCTGACACAAAATGAGTCTCTTTTCGTTCCACACGGGAAATCTTCTTTCTTGACCCTCGTCTTGTAGAATTGTGCGTTCCCTGTTAGTTTTCAAAAGGAAATGTTCTTAACAACATTCAGCTCTTCGTTCTTTGAATTCACTGTTACTTTACAAAGGGAAACATTTCTCTAGACACTCTCCTGACACAAAATGAGTCTCTTTTCGTTCCACACGGGAAATCTTCTTTCTTGACCCTCGTCTTGTAGAATTGTGCGTTCCGTGTTAGTTTTCAAAAGGAAATGCTCTTAACAACATTCAGCTCTTGTTCTTTGAATTCACTGTTACTTTACAAAGGGAAACATTCTCTAGACACTCTCCTGACACAAAATGAGTCTCTTTTCGTTCCACACGGGATATCTTCTTTCTTGACCCTCGTCTTGTAGAATTGTGCGTTCCGTGTTAGTTTCAAAAGGAAATGCTCTTAACAACATTCAGCTCTTGGTTCTTTGAATTCACTGTTACTTTACAAAGGAAACATTCTCTAGACACTCTCCTGACACAAATGAGTCTCTTTTCGTTCCACACAGGATATCTTCTTTCTTGACCTTCGTCTTGTAGAATTGTGCGTTCCGTGTTAGTTTTCAAAAGGAAATGCTCTTAACAACATTCAGCTCTTGGTTCTGTGAATTCACTCTTACTTTACAAAGAGAAACATTTCTCTAGACACTCTCCTGACACAAAATGAGTGTCTTTTCGTTCCACACGGGAAATCTGTCTTGATCTTCGTCTTCTAGAATTGTGCGTTTCCTGTTAGTTTTCAAAAGGAAATGTTCTTAACAACATTCAGCTCTTGGTTCTTTGAATTCACTGTTACTTTACAAAGGGAAACACTACTCTAGACACTCTCCTGACACAAAATGAGTCTCTTTTCGTTCACACGGGAATTCTTCTTTCTTGACCTTCGTCTTGTAAGATTGTGCGTTCCGATGTTTAGTTTTCAAAAGGAAATGTTCTTAACAACATTCAGCTCTTGGTTCTCTGAATTCACTGTTACTTTACAAAGGGAAACATTTCTCTAGACACTCTCCTGACACAAAATGAGTCTCTTTTCGTTCCACACGGGAATCTTCTTTCTTGACCCTCGTCTTGTAGAATTGTGCGTTTCCTGTTAGTTTTCAAAGGAAATGTTCTTAACAACATTCAGCTCTTTGTTCTTTGAATTCACTGTTACTTTACAAAGGGAAACATTTCTCTAGACACTCTCCTGACACAAAATGAGTCTCTTTTCGTTCCACACGGGAAATCTTCTTTCTTGACCCTCGTCTTGTAGAATTGTGCGTTCCGTGTTAGTTTTCAAAAGGAAATGTTCTTAACAACATTCAGCTCTTGGTTCTTTGAATTCACTGTTACTTTACAAAGGAAACATTTCTCTAGACACTCTCCTGACACAAAATGAGTCTCTTTTCGTTCCACACGGGAAATCTTCTTTCTTGACCTCGTCTTGTAGAATTGTGCGTTCAGTGTTAGTTTTCAAAAGGAAATGTTCTTAACAACATTCAGCTCTTGGTTCTTTGAATTCACTGTTACTTTACAAAGGGAAAACATTTCTCTAGACACTCTCCTGACACAAAATGAGTCTCTTTTCGTTCCACACAGGGAAATCTTCTTTCTTGACCCTCGTCTTGTAGAATTGTGCGTTCCGTGTTAGTTTTCAAAAGGAAATGTTCTTAACAACATTCAGCTCTTGGTTCTTTGAATTCACTGTTACTTTACAAAGGGAAACATTTCTCTAGACACTCTCCTGACACAAAATGAGTCTCTTTTCGTTCCACACGGGAAATCTTCTTTCTTGACCCTCGTCTTGTAGAATTGTGCGTTCCGTGTTAGTTTTCAAAGGAAATGCTCTTAACAACATTCAGCTCTTTGTTCTTTGAATTCACTGTTACTTTACAAAGGAAACATTTCTCTAGACACTCTCCTGACACAAAATGAGTCTCTTTTCGTTCCACACGGGAAATCTTCTTTCTTGACCCTCGTCTTGTAGAATTGTGCGTTCCGTGTTAGTTTTCAAAAGGAAATGTTCTTAACAACATTCAGCTCTTGGTTCTTTGAATTCACTGTTACTTTACAAAGGGAAACATTCTCTAGACACTCTCCTGACACAAAATGAGTCTCTTTTCGTTCCACACGGGAATTCTTCTTTCTTGACCCTCGTCTTGTAGAATTGTGCGTTCCGTGTTAGTTTTCAAAAGGAAATGCTCTTAACAACATTCAGCTCTTGGTTCTTTGAATTCACTGTTACTTTACAAAGGGAAACACTTTTCTAGACACTCTCCTGACACAAAATGAGTCTCTTTTCGTTCCACACGGGAAATCTTCTTTCTTGACCCTCGTCTTGTAGAATTGTGAGTTCCATGTTAGTTTTCAAAAGGAAATGTTCTTAACAACATTCAGCTCTTGGTTCTTTGAATTCACTGTTACTTTACAAAGGGAAACATTTCTCTAGACACTCTCCTGACACAAAATGAGTCTCTTTTCGTTCCACACGGGAAATCTTCTTTCTTGACCCTCGTCTTGTAGAATTGTGCGTTCCATGTTAGTTTTCAAAAGGACATGTTCTTAACAACATTCAGCTCTTGGTTCTTTGAATTCACTGTTACTTTACAAAGGGAATAATTTAATACACACTCTCCTGACACAAAATGAGTCTCTTTTCGTTCCACACGGAAATCTTCTTTCTTGACCCTCGTCTTGTAGAATTGTGAGTTCCATGTTAGTTTTCAAAAGGAAATGTTCTTAACAACATTCAGCTCTTGGTTCTTTGAATTCACTGTTACTTTACAAAGGGAAACATTTCTCTAGACACTCTCCTGACACAAAATGAGTCTCTTTTCGTTCCACACGGGAAATCTTCTTTCTTGACCCTCGTCTTGTAGAATTGTGCGTTCCGTGTTAGTTTTCAAAAGGAAATGTTCTTAACAACATTCAGCTCTTTGTTCTTTGAATTCACTGTTACTTTACAAAGACACATATTTCTCTAGACACTCTCCTGACACAAAATGAGTCTCTTTTCGTTCCACACGGGAAATCTTCTTTCTTGACCCTCGTCTTGTAGAATTGTGCGTTCCGTGTTAGTTTTCAAAAGGAAATGTTCTTAACAACATTCAGCTCTTGGTTCTTTGAATTCACTGTTACTTTACAAAGGGAAACATTTCTCTAGACACTCTCCTGACACAAAATGAGTCTCTTTTCGTTCCACACGGGAAATCTTCTTTCTTGACCCTCGTCTTGTAGAATTGTGCGTTCCGTGTTAGTTTTCAAAAGGAAATGTTCTTAACAACATTCAGCTCTTGTTCTTTGAATTCACTGTTACTTTACAAAGGGAAACATTTCTCTAGACACTCTCCTGACACAAAATGAGTCTCTTTTCGTTCCACACGGGAAATCTTCTTTCTTGACCCTCGTCTTGTAGAATTGTGCGTTCCGTGTTAGTTTTCAAAAGGAAATGTTCTTAACAACATTCAGCTCTTGGTTCTTTGAATTCACTGTTACTTTACAAAGGGAAACATTTCTCTAGACACTCTCCTGACACAAAATGAGTCTCTTTTCGTTCCACACGGGAAATCTTCTTTCTTGACCCTCGTCTTGTAGAATTGTGCGTTCCGTGTTAGTTTTCAAAAGGAAATGTTCTTAACAACATTCAGCTCTTGGTTCTTTGAATTCACTGTTACTTTACAAAGGGAAACATTTCTCTAGACACTCTCCTGACACAAAATGAGTCTCTTTTCGTTCCACACGGGAAATCTTCTTTCTTGACCCTCGTCTTGTAGAATTGTGCGTTCCGTGTTAGTTTTCAAAAGGAAATGTTCTTAACAACATTCAGCTCTTGGTTCTTTGAATTCACTGTTACTTTACAAAGGGAAACATTTCTCTAGACACTCTCCTGACACAAAATGAGTCTCTTTTCGTTCCACACGGGAAATCTTCTTTCTTGACCCTCGTCTTGTAGAATTGTGCGTTCCATGTTAGTTTTCAAAAGGAAATGTTCTTAACAACATTCAGCTCTTGGTTCTTTGAATTCACTGTTACTTTACAAAGGGAAACATTTCTCTAGACACTCTCCTGACACAAAATGAGTCTCTTTTCGTTCCACACGGGAAATCTTCTTTCTTGACCCTCGTCTTGTAGAATTGTGAGTTCCATGTTAGTTTTCAAAAGGAAATGTTCTTAACAACATTCAGCTCTTGGTTCTTTGAATTCACTGTTACTTTACAAAGGGAAACATTTCTCTAGACACTCTCCTGACACAAAATGAGTCTCTTTTCGTTCCACACGGGAAATCTTCTTTCTTGACCCTCGTCTTGTAGAATTGTGCGTTCCGTGTTAGTTTTCAAAAGGAAATGCTCTTAACAACATTCAGCTCTTGGTTCTTTGAATTCACTGTTACTTTACAAAGGGAAACATTTCTCTAGACACTCTCCTGACACAAAATGAGTCTCTTTTCGTTCCACACGGGAAATCTTCTTTCTTGACCCTTCGGTGTAGAATTGTGCGTTCCGTGTTAGTTTTCAAAAGGAAATGCTCTTAACAACATTCAGCTCTTGGTTCTTTGAATTCACTGTTACTTTACAAAGGGAAACACTTTTCTAGACACTCTCCTGACACAAAATGAGTCTCTTTTCGTTCCACACGGGAATTCTTCTTTCTTGACCCTCGTCTTGTAGAATTGTGCGTTCCGTGTTAGTTTTCAAAAGGAAATGTTCTTAACAACATTCAGCTCTTTGTTCTTTGAATTCACTGTTACTTTACAAAGGGAAACACTTTTCTAGACACTCTCCTGACACAAAATGAGTCTCTTTTCGTTCCACACGGGAATTCTTCTTTCTTGACCCTCGTCTTGTAGAATTGTGCGTTCCGTGTTAGTTTTCAAAAGGAAATGTTCTTAACAACATTCAGCTCTTGGTTCTTTGAATTCACTGTTACTTTACAAAGGGAAACATTTCTCTAGACACTCTCCTGACACAAAATGAGTCTCTTTTCGTTCCACACGGGAAATCTTCTTTCTTGACCCTCGTCTTGTAGAATTGTGCGTTCAGTGTTAGTTTTCAAAAGGAAATGTTCTTAACAACATTCAGCTCTTGGTTCTTTGAATTCACTGTTACTTTACAAAGGGAAACATTTCTCTAGACACTCTCCTGACACAAAATGAGTCTCTTTTCGTTCCACACGGGAAATCTTCTTTCTTGACCCTCGTCTTGTAGAATTGTGCGTTCCGTGTTAGTTTTCAAAAGGAAATGTTCTTAACAACATTCAGCTCTTGGTTCTTTGAATTCACTGTTACTTTACAAAGGGAAACATTTCTCTAGACACTCTCCTGACACAAAATGAGTCTCTTTTCGTTCCACACGGGAAATCTTCTTTCTTGACCCTCGTCTTGTAGAATTGTGCGTTCCATGTTAGTTTTCAAAAGGAAATGTTCTTAACAACATTCAGCTCTTGGTTCTTTGAATTCACTGTTACTTTACAAAGGGAAACATTTCTCTAGACACTCTCCTGACACAAAATGAGTCTCTTTTCGTTCCACACGGGAAATCTTCTTTCTTGACCCTCGTCTTGTAGAATTGTGCGTTCCATGTTAGTTTTCAAAAGGAAATGTTCTTAACAACATTCAGCTCTTGGTTCTTTGAATTCACTGTTACTTTACAAAGGGAAACATTTCTCTAGACACTCTCCTGACACAAAATGAGTCTCTTTTCGTTCCACACGGGAAATCTTCTTTCTTGACCCTCGTCTTGTAGAATTGTGAGTTCCGTGTTAGTTTTCAAAAGGAAATGTTCTTAACAACATTCAGCTCTTGGTTCTTTGAATTCACTGTTACTTTACAAAGGGAAACATTTCTCTAGACACTCTCCTGACACAAAATGAGTCTCTTTTCGTTCCACACGGGAATTCTTCTTTCTTGACCCTCGTCTTGTAGAATTGTGCGTTCCGTGTTAGTTTTCAAAAGGAAATGTTCTTAACAACATTCAGCTCTTGGTTCTTTGAATTCACTGTTACTTTACAAAGGGAAACATTTCTCTAGACACTCTCCTGACACAAAATGAGTCTCTTTTCGTTCCACACGGGAAATCTTCTTTCTTGACCCTCGTCTTGTAGAATTGTGCGTTCAGTGTTAGTTTTCAAAAGGAAATGTTTTAACAACATTCAGCTCTTGGTTCTTTGAATTCACTGTTACTTTACAAAGGGAAACATTTCTCTAGACACTCTCCTGACACAAAATGAGTCTCTTTTCGTTCCACACGGGAAATCTTCTTTCTTGACCCTCGTCTTGTAGAATTGTGCGTTCCGTGTTAGTTTTCAAAAGGAAATGCTCTTAACAACATTCAGCTCTTGGTTCTTTGAATTCACTGTTACTTTACAAAGGGAAACATTTCTCTAGACACTCTCCTGACACAAAATGAGTCTCTTTTCGTTCCACACGGGAATTCTTCTTTCTTGACCCTCGTCTTGTAGAATTGTGCGTTCCGTGTTAGTTTTCAAAAGGAAATGTTCTTAACAACATTCAGCTCTTGGTTCTTTGAATTCACTGTTACTTTACAAAGGGAAACATTTCTCTAGACACTCTCCTGACACAAAATGAGTCTCTTTTCGTTCCACACGGGAAATCTTCTTTCTTGACCCTCGTCTTGTAGAATTGTGCGTTCAGTGTTAGTTTTCAAAAGGAAATGTTTTTAACAACATTCAGCTCTTGGTTCTTTGAATTCACTGTTACTTTACAAAGGGAAACATTTCTCTAGACACTCTCCTGACACAAAATGAGTCTCTTTTCGTTCCACACGGGAAATCTTCTTTCTTGACCCTCGTCTTGTAGAATTGTGCGTTCCGTGTTAGTTTTCAAAAGGAAATGCTCTTAACAACATTCAGCTCTTGAATGTTTCTTTGAATTCACTGTTACTTTACAAAGGGAAACATATCTCTAGACACTCTCCTGACAGAAAATGAGTCTCTTTTCGTTCCACACGGGAAATCTTCTTTCTTGACCCTCGTCTTGTAGAATTGTGCGTTCAGTGTTAGTTTTCAAAAGGAAATGTTCTTAACAACATTCAGCTCTTGGTTCTTTGAATTCACTGTTACTTTACAAAGGGAAACATTTCTCTAGACACTCTCCTGACACAAAATGAGTCTCTTTTCGTTCCACACGGGAAATCTTCTTTCTTGACCCTCGTCTTGTAGAATTGTGCGTTCCGTGTTAGTTTTCAAAAGGAAATGTTCTTAACAACATTCAGCTCTTGGTTCTTTGAATTCACTGTTACTTTACAAAGGGAAACATTTCTCTAGACACTCTCCTGACACAAAATGAGTCTCTTTTCGTTCCACACGGGAAATCTTCTTTCTTGACCCTCGTCTTGTAGAATTGTGCGTTCCAGGTTAGTTTTCAAAAGGAAATGTTCTTAACAACATTCAGCTCTTGGTTCTTTGAATTCACTGTTACTTTACAAAGGGAAACATTTCTCTAGACACTCTCCTGACACAAAATGAGTCTCTTTTCGTTCCACACGGGAAATCTTCTTTCTTGACCCTCGTCTTGTAGAATTGTGCGTTCCGTGTTAGTTTTCAAAAGGAAATGTTCTTAACAACATTCAGCTCTTGTTCTTTGAATTCACTGTTACTTTACAAAGGGAAACATTTCTCTAGACACTCTCCTGACACAAAATGAGTCTCTTTTCGTTCCACACGGGAAATCTTCTTTCTTGACCCTCGTCTTGTAGAATTGTGCGTTCCGTGTTAGTTTTCAAAAGGAAATGTTCTTAACAACATTCAGCTCTTGGTTCTTTGAATTCACTGTTACTTTACAAAGGGAAACATTTCTCTAGACACTCTCCTGACACAAAATGAGTCTCTTTTCGTTCCACACGGGAAATCTTCTTTCTTGACCCTCGTCTTGTAGAATTGTGCGTTCCGTGTTAGTTTTCAAAAGGAAATGCTCTTAACAACATTCAGCTCTTGTTCTTTGAATTCACTGTTACTTTACAAAGGAAACATTTCTCTAGACACTCTCCTGACACAAAATGAGTCTCTTTTCGTTCCACACGGGAAATCTTCTTTCTTGACCCTCGTCGTGTAGAATTGTGCGTTCCGTGTTAGTTTTCAAAAGGAAATGTTCTTAACAACATTCAGCTCTTGCTTCTTTGAATTCACTGTTACTTTACAAAGGGAAACATTTCTCTAGACACTCTCCTGACACAAAATGAGTCTCTTTTCGTTCCACACGGGAAATCTTCTTTCTTGACCCTCGTCTTGTAGAATTGTGCGTTCCGTGTTAGTTTTCAAAAGGAAATGCTCTTAACAACATTCAGCTCTTTGTTCTTTGAATTCACTGTTACTTTACAAAAGGAAACATTTCTCTAGACACTGTCCTGACACAAAATGAGTCTCTTTTCGTTCCACACGGGAATTCTTCTTTCTTGACCCTCGTCGTGTAGAATTGTGCGTTCAGTGTTAGTTTTCAAAAGGAAATGTTTTTAACAACATTCAGCTCTTAGTTCTTTGAATTCACTGTTACTTTACAAAGGGAAACATTTCTCTATGCAGTCTCCTGACACAAAATGAGTGTCTTTTCGTTCCACACGGGAAATCTTCTTTCTTGACCCTCGTCTTGTAGAATTGTGCGTTCCGTGTTAGTTTTCAAAAGGAAATGCTCTTAACAACATTCAGCTCTTGGTTCTTTGAATTCACTGTTACTTTACAAAGGGAAACATTTCTCTAGACACTCTCCTGACACAAAATGAGTCTCTTTTCGTTCCACACGGGAAATCTTCTTTCTTGACCCTCGTCTTGTAGAATTGTGCGTTCCGTGTTAGTTTTCAAAAGGAAATGTTCTTAACAACATTCAGCTCTTGGTTCTTTGAATTCACTGTTACTTTACAAAGGGAAACATTTCTCTAGACACTCTCCTGACACAAAATGAGTCTCTTTTCGTTCCACACGGGAATTCTTCTTTCTTGACCCTCGTCTTGTAGAATTGTGCGTTCCGTGTTAGTTTTCAAAAGGAAATGTTCTTAACAACATTCAGCTCTTGTTCTTTGAATTCACTGTTACTTTACAAAGGGAAACATTTCTCTAGACACTCTCCTGACACAAAATGAGTCTCTTTTCGTTCCACACGGGAAATCTTCTTTCTTGACCCTCGTCTTGTAGAATTGTGCGTTCCGTGTTAGTTTTCAAAAGGAAATGCTCTTAACAACATTCAGCTCTTTGTTCTTTGAATTCACTGTTACTTTACAAAGGGAAACATTTCTCTAGACACTCTCCTGACACAAAATGAGTCTCTTTTCGTTCCACACGGGAATTCTTCTTTCTTGACCCTCGTCTTGTAGAATTGTGCGTTCCGTGTTAGTTTTCAGAAGGAAATGTTCTTAACAACATTCAGCTCTTTGTTCTTTGAATTCACTGTTACTTTACAAAGGGAAACATTTCTCTAGACACTCTCCTGACACAAAATGAGTCTCTTTTCGTTCCACACGGGAATTCTTCTTTCTTGACACTCGTCGTGTAGAATTGTGCGTTCCGTGTTAGTTTTCAAAAGGAAATGTTCTTAACAACATTCAGCTCTTGCTTCTTTGAATTCACTGTTACTTTACAAAGGGAAACATTTCTCTAGACACTCTCCTGACACAAAATGAGTCTCTTTTCGTTCCACACGGGAATTCTTCTTTCTTGACCCTCGTCTTGTAGAATTGTGCGTTCAGTGTTAGTTTTCAAAAGGAAATGTTTTTAACAACATTCAGCTCTTAGTTCTTTGAATTCACTGTTACTTTACAAAGGGAAACATTTCTCTAGTGCACTCTCCTGACACAAAATGAGTCTCTTTTCGTTCCACACGGGAAATCTTCTTTCTTGACCCTCGTCTTGTAGAATTGTGCGTTCCGTGTTAGTTTTCAGAAGGAAATGTTCTTAACAACATTCAGCTCTTTGTTCTTTGAATTCACTGTTACTTTACAAAAGGAAACATTTCTCTAGACACTCTCCTGACACAAAATGAGTCTCTTTTCGTTCCACACGGGAATTCTTCTTTCTTGACCCTCGTCGTGTAGAATTGTGCGTTCCGTGTTAGTTTTCAAAAGGAAATGTTCTTAACAACATTCAGCTCTTGGTTCTTTGAATTCACTGTTACTTTACAAAGGGAAACATTTCTCTAGACACTCTCCTGACACAAAATGAGTCTCTTTTCGTTCCACACGGGAATTCTTCTTTCTTGACCCTCGTTCTTGTAGAATTGTGCTTCCATGTTTAGTTTTTCAAAAGGAAATGTTTCTTAACAACATTCAGCCTTCTTTTTTGAATTCACTGTGTTAGTTTACAAAGGGAAACACTTTTCTTCTTGACACTCTCCTGGACACAAAATGATCTCTTTTCGTTC
>NW_025423394.1:47169-157038 GCF_020740685.1 Jaculus jaculus
ACAAGCAATTCTACAAGACGAAGGTCAAGAAAGAAGATTTCCCGTGTGGAACGAAAAGAGACTCATTTTGTGTCAGGAGAGTGTCTAGAGAAATGTTTCCCTTTGTAAAGTAACAGTGAATTCAAAGAACCAAGAGCTGAATGTTGTTAAGAACATTTCCTTTTGAAAACTAACACGGAACGCACAATTCTACAAGACGAAGGTCAAGAAAGAAGATTTCCCGTGTGGAACGAAAAGAGACTCATTTTGTGTCAGGAGAGTGTCTAGAGAAATGTTTCCCTTTGTAAAGTAACAGTGAATTCAAAGAACCAAGAGCTGAATGTTGTTAAGAACATTTCCTTTTGAAAACTAACACGAAACGCACAATTCTACAAGACGAAGGTCAAGAAAGAAGATTTCCCGTGTGGAACGAAAAGAGACTCATTTTGTGTCAGGAGAGTGTCTAGAGAAATGTTTCCCTTTGTAAAGTAACAGTGAATTCAAAGAACCAAGAGCTGAATGTTGTTAAGAAGCATTTCCTTTTGAAAACTAACACGGAAACGCACAATTCTACAAGACGAAGGTCAAGAAAGAAGATTTCCCGTGTGGAACGAAAAGAGACTCATTTTGTGTCAGGAGAGTGTCTAGAGAAATGTTTCCCTTTGTAAAGTAACAGTGAATTCAAAGAACCAAGAGCTGAATGTTGTTAAGAGCATTTCCTTTTGAAAACTAACACGGAACGCACAATTCTACAAGACGAAGGTCAAGAAAGAAGATTTCCCGTGTGGAACGAAAAGAGACTCATTTTGTGTCAGGAGAGTGTCTAGAGAAGTGTTTCCCTTTGTAAAGTAACAGTGAATTCAAAGAACCAAGAGCTGAATGTTGTTAAGAACATTTCCTTTTGAAAACTAACACGGAACGCACAATTCTACAAGACGAAGGTCAAGAAAGAAGATTTCCCGTGTGGAACGAAAAGAGACTCATTTTGTGTCAGGAGAGTGTCTAGAGAAATGTTTCCCTGTGTAAAGTAACAGTGAATTCAAAGAACCAAGAGCTGAATGTTGTTAAGAGCATTTCCTTTTGAAAACTAACACGGAACGCACAATTCTACAAGACGAAGGTCAAGAAAGAAGATTTCCCGTGTGGAACGAAAAGAGACTCATTTTGTGTCAGGAGAGTGTCTAGAGAAATGTTTCCCTTTGTAAAGTAACAGTGAATTCAAAGAACCAAGAGCTGAATGTTGTTAAGAGCATTTCCTTTTGAAAACTAACACGAAACGCACAATTCTACAAGACGAAGGTCAAGAAAGAAGATTTCCCGTGTGGAACGAAAAGAGACTCATTTTGTGTCAGGAGAGTGTCTAGAGAAAGTGTTTCCCTTTGTAAAGTAACAGTGAATTCAAAGAACCAAGAGCTGAATGTTGTTAAGAGCATTTCCTTTTGAAAACTAACACGAAACGCACAATTCTACAAGACGAAGGTCAAGAAAGAAGATTTCCCGTGTGGAACGAAAAGAGACTCATTTTGTGTCAGGAGAGTGTCTAGAGAAATGTTTCCCTTTGTAAAGTAACAGTGAATTCAAAGAACCAAGAGCTGAATGTTGTTAAGAGCATTTCCTTTTGAAAACTAACACGGAACGCACAATTCTACAAGACGAAGGTCAAGAAAGAAGATTTCCCGTGTGGAACGAAAAGAGACTCATTTTGTGTCAGGAGAGTGTCTAGAGAAATGTTTCCCTTTGTAAAGTAACAGTGAATTCAAAGAACCAAGAGCTGAATGTTGTTAAGAGCATTTCCTTTTGAAAACTAACACGGAACGCACAATTCTACAAGACGAAGGTCAAGAAAGAAGATTTCCCGTGTGGAACGAAAAGAGACTCATTTTGTGTCAGGAGAGTGTCTAGAGAAATGTTTCCCTTTGTAAAGTAACAGTGAATTCAAAGAACCAAGAGCTGAATGTTGTTAAGAACATTTCCTTTTGAAAACTAACACGAAACGCACAATTCTACAAGACGAAGGTCAAGAAAGAAGATATCCCGTGTGGAACGAAAAGAGACTCATTTTGTGTCAGGAGAGTGTCTAGAGAAATGTTTCCCTTTGTAAAGTTACAGTGAATTCAAAGAACCAAGAGCTGAATGTTGTTAAGAGCATTTCCTTTTGAAAACTAACACGGAACGCACAATTCTACAAGACGAAGGTCAAGAAAGAAGATTTCCCGTGTGGAACGAAAAGAGACTCATTTTGTGTCAGGAGAGTGTCTAGAGAAATGTTTCCCTTTGTAAAGTAACAGTGAATTCAAAGAACCAAGAGCTGAATGTTGTTAAGAAGCATTTCCTTTTGAAAACTAACACGAAACGCACAATTCTACAAGACGAAGGTCAAGAAAGAAGATTTCCCGTGTGGAACGAAAAGAGACTCATTTTGTGTCAGGAGAGTGTCTAGAGAAATGTTTCCCTTTGTAAAGTAACAGTGAATTCAAAGAACCAAGAGCTGAATGTTGTTAAGAACATTTCCTTTTGAAAACTAACACGGAACGCACAATTCTACAAGACGAAGGTCAAGAAAGAAGATTTCCCGTGTGGAACGAAAAGAGACTCATTTTGTGTCAGGAGAGTGTCTAGAGAAATGTTTCCCTTTGTAAAGTAACAGTGAATTCAAAGAACCAAGAGCTGAATGTTGTTAAGAACATTTCCTTTTGAAAACTAACACGAAACGCACAATTCTACAAGACGAAGGTCAAGAAAGAAGATTTCCCGTGTGGAACGAAAAGAGACTCATTTTGTGTCAGGAGAGTGTCTAGAGAAATGTTTCCCTTTGTAAAGTAACAGTGAATTCAAAGAACCAAGAGCTGAATGTTGTTAAGAGCATTTCCTTTTGAAAACTAACACGGAACGCACAATTCTACAAGACGAAGGTCAAGAAAGAAGATTTCCCGTGTGGAACGAAAAGAGACTCATTTTGTGTCAGGAGAGTGTCTAGAGAAATGTTTCCCTTTGTAAAGTAACAGTGAATTCAAAGAACCAAGAGCTGAATGTTGTTAAGAGCATTTCCTTTTGAAAACTAACACGAAACGCACAATTCTACAAGACGAAGGTCAAGAAAGAAGATTTCCCGTGTGGAACGAAAAGAGACTCATTTTGTGTCAGGAGAGTGTCTAGAGAAATGTTTCCCTTTGTAAAGTAACAGTGAATTCAAAGAACCAAGAGCTGAATGTTGTTAAGAGCATTTCCTTTTGAAAACTAACACGAAACGCACAATTCTACAAGACGAAGGTCAAGAAAGAAGATTTCCCGTGTGGAACGAAAAGAGACTCATTTTGTGTCAGGAGAGTGTCTAGAGAAATGTTTCCCTTTGTAAAGTAACAGTGAATTCAAAGAACCAAGAGCTGAATGTTGTTAAGAGCATTTCCTTTTGAAAACTAACACGAAACGCACAATTCTACAAGACGAAGGTCAAGAAAGAAGATTTCCCGTGTGGAACGAAAAGAGACTCATTTTGTGTCAGGAGAGTGTCTAGAGAAATGTTTCCCTTTGTAAAGTAACAGTGAATTCAAAGAACCAAGAGCTGAATGTTGTTAAGAGCATTTCCTTTTGAAAACTAACACGGAACGCACAATTCTACAAGACGAAGGTCAAGAAAGAAGATTTCCCGTGTGGAACGAAAAGAGACTCATTTTGTGTCAGGAGAGTGTCTAGAGAAATGTTTCCCTTTGTAAAGTAACAGTGAATTCAAAGAACCAAGAGCTGAATGTTGTTAAGAGCATTTCCTTTTGAAAACTAACACGAACGCACAATTCTACAAGACGAAGGTAAAGAAAGAAGATTTCCCGTGTGGAACGAAAAGAGACTCATTTTGTGTCAGGAGAGTGTCTAGAGAAATGTTTCCCTTTGTAAAGTAACAGTGAATTCAAAGAACCAAGAGCTGAATGTTGTTAAGAGCATTTCCTTTTGAAAACTAACACGGAACGCACAATTCTACAAGACGAAGGTCAAGAAAGAAGATTTCCCGTGTGGAACGAAAAGAGACTCATTTTGTGTCAGGAGAGTGTCTAGAGAAATGTTTCCCTTTGTAAAGTAACAGTGAATTCAAAGAACCAAGAGCTGAATGTTGTTAAGAGCATTTCCTTTTGAAAACTAACACGAAACGCACAATTCTACAAGACGAAGGTCAAGAAAGAAGATTTCCCGTGTGGAACGAAAAGAGACTCATTTTGTGTCAGGAGAGTGTCTAGAGAAATGTTTCCCTTTGTAAAGTAACAGTGAATTCAAAGAACCAAGAGCTGAATGTTGTTAAGAGCATTTCCTTTTGAAAACTAACACGAACGCACAATTCTACATGACGAGGGTCAAGAAAGAAGATTTCCCGTGTGGAACGAAAAGAGACTCATTTTGTGTCAGGAGAGTGTCTAGAGAAATGTTTCCCTTTGTAAAGTAACAGTGAATTCAAAGAACCAAGAGCTGAATGTTGTTAAGAGCATTTCCTTTTGAAAACTAACACGGAACGCACAATTCTACAAGACGAAGGTCAAGAAAGAAGATTTCCCGTGTGGAACGAAAAGAGACTCATTTTGTGTCAGAGAGTGTCTAGAGAAATGCTTCCCTTTGTAAAGTAACAGTGAATTCAAAGAACCAAGAGCTGAATGTTGTTAAGAGCATTTCCTTTTGAAAACTAACACGGAACGCACAATTCTACAAGACGAAGGTCAAGAAAGAAGATTTCCCGTGTGGAACGAAAAGAGACTCATTTTGTGTCAGAGAGTGTCTAGAGAAATGCTTCCCTTTGTAAAGTAACAGTGAATTCAAAGAACCAAGAGCTGAATGTTGTTAAGAGCATTTCCTTTTGAAAACTAACACGGAACGCACAATTCTACAAGACGAAGGTCAAGAAAGAAGATTTCCCGTGTGGAACGAAAAGAGACTCATTTTGTGTCAGGAGAGTGTCTAGAGAAATGTTTCCCTTTGTAAAGTAACAGTGAATTCAAAGAACCAAGAGCTGAATGTTGTTAAGAGCATTTCCTTTTGAAAACTAACACGAACGCACAATTCTACAAGACGAAGGTCAAGAAAGAAGATTTCCCGTGTGGAACGAAAAGAGACTCATTTTGTGTCAGGAGAGTGTCTAGAGAAATGTTTCCCTTTGTAAAGTAAGAGTTAATTCAAAGAACCAAGAGCTGAATGTTGTTAAGAGCATTTCCTTTTGAAAACTAACACGGAACGCACAATTCTACAAGACGAAGGTCAAGAAAGAAGATTTCCCGTGTGGAACGAAAAGAGACTCATTTTGTGTCAGGAGAGTGTCTAGAGAAATGTTTCCCTTTGTAAAGTAACAGTGAATTCAAAGAACCAAGAGCTGAATGTTGTTAAGAGCATTTCCTTTTGAAAACTAACACGGAACGCACAATTCTACAAGACGAAGGTCAAGAAAGAAGATTTCCCGTGTGGAACGAAAAGAGACTCATTTTGTGTCAGGAGAGTGTCTAGAGAAATGTTTCCCTTTGTAAAGTAACAGTGAATTCAAAGAACCAAGAGCTGAATGTTGTTAAGAACATTTCCTTTTCAAAACTAACACGGAACGCACAATTCTACAAGACGAGGGTCAAGAAAGAAGATTTCCCGTGTGGAACGAAAAGAGACTCATTTTGTGTCAGGAGAGTGTCTAGAGAAATGTTTCCCTTTGTAAAGTAACAGTGAATTCAAAGAACCAAGAGCTGAATGTTGTTAAGAGCATTTCCTTTTGAAAACTAACACGGAACGCACAATTCTACAAGACGAAGGTCAAGAAAGAAGATTTCCCGTGTGGAACGAAAAGAGACTCATTTTGTGTCAGGAGAGTGTCTAGAGAAATGTTTCCCTTTGTAAAGTAACAGTGAATTCAAAGAACCAAGAGCTGAATGTTGTTAAGAGCATTTCCTTTTGAAAACTAGCACGGAACGCACAATTCTACAAAACGAAGGTCAAGAAAGAAGATTTCCCGTGTGGAACGAAAAGAGACTCATTTTGTGTCAGGAGAGTGTCTAGAGAAATGTTTCCCTTTGTAAAGTAACAGTGAATTCAAAGAACCAAGAGCTGAATGTTGTTAAGATCATTTCCTTTTGAAAACTAACACGGAACGCACAATTCTACAAGACGAAGGTCAAGAAAGAAGATTTCCCGTGTGGAACGAAAAGAGACTCATTTTGTGTCAGGAGAGTGTCTAGAGAAATGTTTCCCTTTGTAAAGTAACAGTGAATTCAAAGAACCAAGAGCTGAATGTTGTTAAGAGCATTTCCTTTTGAAAACTAACACGGAACGCACAATTCTACAAGACGAAGGTCAAGAAAGAAGATTTCCCGTGTGGAACGAAAAGAGACTCATTTTGTGTCAGGAGAGTGTCTAGAGAAATGTTTCCCTTTGTAAAGTAAGAGTGAATTCAAAGAACCAAGAGCTGAATGTTGTTAAGAGCATTTCCTTTTGAAAACTAACACGGAACGCACAATTCTACAAGACGAAGGTCAAGAAAGAAGATTTCCCGTGTGGAACGAAAAGAGACTCATTTTGTGTCAGGAGAGTGTCTAGAGAAATGTTTCCCTTTGTAAAGTAACAGTGAATTCAAAGAACCAAGAGCTGAATGTTGTTAAGAGCATTTCCTTTTGAAAACTAACAGGGAACGCACAATTCTACAAGACGAAGGTCAAGAAAGAAGATTTCCCGTGTGGAACGAAAAGAGACTCATTTTGTGTCAGGAGAGTGTCTAGAGAAATGTTTCCCTTTGTAAAGTAACAGTGAATTCAAAGAACCAAGAGCTGAATGTTGTTAAGAGCATTTCCTTTTGAAAACTAACACGGAACGCACAATTCTACAAGACGAAGGTCAAGAAAGAAGATTTCCCGTGTGGAACGAAAAGAGACTCATTTTGTGTCAGGAGAGTGTCTAGAGAAGTGTTTCCCTTTGTAAAGTAACAGTGAATTCAATGAACCAAGAGCTGAATGTTGTTAAGAACATTTCCTTTTGAAAACTAACACGAAACGCACAATTCTACAAGACGAAGGTCAAGAAAGAAGATTTCCCGTGTGGAACGAAAAGAGACTCATTTTGTGTCAGGAGAGTGTCTAGAGAAATGTTTCCCTTTGTAAAGTAACAGTGAATTCAAAGAACCAAGAGCTGAATGTTGTTAAGAGCATTTCCTTTTGAAAACTAACACGGAACGCACAATTCTACAAGACGAAGGTCAAGAAAGAAGATTTCCCGTGTGGAACGAAAAGAGACTCATTTTGTGTCAGGAGAGTGTCTAGAGAAATGTTTCCCTTTGTAAAGTAACAGTGAATTCAAAGAACCAAGAGCTGAATGTTGTTAAGAACATTTCCTTTTGAAAACTAACACGAAACGCACAATTCTACAAGACGAAGGTCAAGAAAGAAGATTTCCCGTGTGGAACGAAAAGAGACTCATTTTGTGTCAGGAGAGTGTCTAGAGAAATGTTTCCCTTTGTAAAGTAACAGTGAATTCAAAGAACCAAGAGCTGAATGTTGTTAAGAACATTTCCTTTTGAAAACTAACACGGAAACGCACAATTCTACAAGACGAAGGTCAAGAAAGAAGATTTCCCGTGTGGAACGAAAAGAGACTCATTTTGTGTCAGGAGAGTGTCTAGAGAAATGTTTCCCTTTGTAAAGTAACAGTGAATTCAAAGAACCAAGAGCTGAATGTTGTTAAGAGCATTTCCTTTTGAAAACTAACACGGAACGCACAATTCTACAAGACGAAGGTCAAGAAAGAAGATTTCCCGTGTGGAACGAAAAGAGACTCATTTTGTGTCAGGAGAGTGTCTAGAGAAATGTTTCCCTTTGTAAAGTAACAGTGAATTCAAAGAACCAAGAGCTGAATGTTGTTAAGAGCATTTCCTTTTGAAAACTAACACGGAACGCACAATTCTACAAGACGAAGGTCAAGAAAGAAGATTTCCCGTGTGGAACAAAAGAGACTCATTTTGTGTCAGGAGAGTGTCTAGAGAAATGTTTCCCTTTGTAAAGTAACAGTGAATTCAAAGAACCAAGAGCTGAATGTTGTTAAGAGCATTTCCTTTTGAAAACTAACACGGAACGCACAATTCTACAAGACGAAGGTCAAGAAAGAAGATTTCCCGTGTGGAACGAAAAGAGACTCATTTTGTGTCAGGAGAGTGTCTAGAGAAATGTTTCCCTTTGTAAAGTAACAGTGAATTCAAAGAACCAAGAGCTGAATGTTGTTAAGAGCATTTCCTTTTGAAAACTAACACGGAACGCACAATTCTACAAGACGAAGGTCAAGAAAGAAGATTTCCCGTGTGGAACGAAAAGAGACTCATTTTGTGTCAGGAGAGTGTCTAGAGAAATGTTTCCCTTTGTAAAGTAACAGTGAATTCAAAGAACCAAGAGCTGAATGTTGTTAAGAGCATTTCCTTTTGAAAACTAACACGGAACGCACAATTCTACAAGACGAGGGTCAAGAAAGAAGATATCCCGTGTGGAACGAAAAGAGACTCATTTTGTGTCAGGAGAGTGTCTAGAGAAATGTTTCCCTTTGTAAAGTAACAGTGAATTCAAAGAACCAAGAGCTGAATGTTGTTAAGAGCATTTCCTTTTGAAAACTAACACGAAACGCACAATTCTACAAGACGAAGGTCAAGAAAGAAGATTTCCCGTGTGGAACGAAAAGAGACTCATTTTGTGTCAGGAGAGTGTCTAGAGAAATGTTTCCCTTTGTAAAGTAACAGTGAATTCAAAGAACCAAGAGCTGAATGTTGTTAAGAGCATTTCCTTTTGAAAACTAACACGAAACGCACAATTCTACAAGACGAAGGTCAAGAAAGAAGATTTCCCGTGTGGAACGAAAAGAGACTCATTTTGTGTCAGGAGAGTGTCTAGAGAAATGTTTCCCTTTGTAAAGTAACAGTGAATTCAAAGAACAAAGAGCTGAATGTTGTTATGAGCATTTCCTTTTGAAAACTAACACGGAACGCACAATTCTACAAGACGAAGGTCAAGAAAGAAGATTTCCCGTGTGGAACGAAAAGAGACTCATTTTGTGTCAGGAGAGTGTCTAGAGAAATGTTTCCCTTTGTAAAGTAACAGTGAATTCAAAGAACCAAGAGCTGAATGTTGTTAAGAGCATTTCCTTTTGAAAACTAACACGAAACGCACAATTCTACAAGACGAAGGTCAAGAAAGAAGATTTCCCGTGTGGAACGAAAAGAGACTCATTTTGTGTCAGGAGAGTGTCTAGAGAAATGTTTCCCTTTGTAAAGTAACAGTGAATTCAAAGAACCAAGAGCTGAATGTTGTTAAGAGCATTTCCTTTTGAAAACTAACACGGAACGCACAATTCTACAAGACGAAGGTCAAGAAAGAAGATTTCCCGTGTGGAACGAAAAGAGACTCATTTTGTGTCAGGAGAGTGTCTAGAGAAATGTTTCCCTTTGTAAAGTAACAGTGAATTCAAAGAACCAAGAGCTGAATGTTGTTAAGAACATTTCCTTTTGAAAACTAACACGGAACGCACAATTCTACAAGACGAAGGTCAAGAAAGAAGATTTCCCGTGTGGAACGAAAAGAGACTCATTTTGTGTCAGGAGAGTGTCTAGAGAAATGTTTCCCTTTGTAAAGTAACAGTGAATTCAAAGAACCAAGAGCTGAATGTTGTTAAGAGCATTTCCTTTTGAAAACTAACACGGAACGCACAATTCTACAAGACGAAGGTCAAGAAAGAAGATTTCCCGTGTGGAACGAAAAGAGACTCATTTTGTGTCAGAAGAGTGTCTAGAGAAATGTTTCCCTTTGTAAAGTAACAGTGAATTCAAAGAACCAAGAGCTGAATGTTGTTAAGAGCATTTCCTTTTGAAAACTAACACGGAACGCACAATTCTACAAGACGAAGGTCAAGAAAGAAGATTTCCCGTGTGGAACGAAAAGAGACTCATTTTGTGTCAGGAGAGTGTCTAGAGAAATGTTTCCCTTTGTAAAGTAACAGTGAATTCAAAGAACCAAGAGCTGAATGTTGTTAAGAGCATTTCCTTTTGAAAACTAACACGGAACGCACAATTCTACAAGACGAAGGTCAAGAAAGAAGATTTCCCGTGTGGAACGAAAAGAGACTCATTTTGTGTCAGGAGAGTGTCTAGAGAAATGTTTCCCTTTGTAAAGTAACAGTGAATTCAAAGAACCAAGAGCTGAATGTTGTTAAGAACATTTCCTTTTGAAAACTAACACGGAACGCACAATTCTACAAGACGAAGGTCAAGAAAGAAGATTTCCCGTGTGGAACGAAAAGAGACTCATTTTGTGTCAGGAGAGTGTCTAGAGAAATGTTTCCCTTTGTAAAGTAACAGTGAATTCAACAAACCAAGAGCTGAATGTTGTTAAGAGCATTTCCTTTTGAAAACTAACACGAAACGCACAATTCTACAAGACGAAGGTCAAGAAAGAAGATTTCCCGTGTGGAACGAAAAGAGACTCATTTTGTGTCAGGAGAGTGTCTAGAGAAATGTTTCCCTTTGTAAAGTAACAGTGAATTCAAAGAACCAAGAGCTGAATGTTGTTAAGAGCATTTCCTTTTGAAAACTAACACGGAACGCACAATTCTACAAGACGAAGGTCAAGAAAGAAGATTTCCCGTGTGGAACGAAAAGAGACTCATTTTGTGTCAGGAGAGTGTCTAGAGAAATGTTTCCCTTTGTAAAGTAACAGTGAATTCAAAGAACCAAGAGCTGAATGTTGTTAAGAGCATTTCCTTTTGAAAACTAACACGGAACGCACAATTCTACAAGACGAAGGTCAAGAAAGAAGATTTCCCGTGTGGAACGAAAAGAGACTCATTTTGTGTCAGGAGAGTGTCTAGAGAAATGTTTCCCTTTGTAAAGTAACAGTGAATTCAAAGAACCAAGAGCTGAATGTTGTTAAGAGCATTTCCTTTTGAAAACTAACACGGAACGCACAATTCTACAAGACGAAGGTCAAGAAAGAAGATTTCCCGTGTGGAACGAAAAGAGACTCATTTTGTGTCAGGAGAGTGTCTAGAGAAATGTTTCCCTTTGTAAAGTAACAGTGAATTCAAAGAACAAAGAGCTGAATGTTGTTAAGAGCATTTCCTTTTGAAAACTAACACGAACGCACAATTCTACAAGACGAAGGTCAAGAAAGAAGATTTCCCGTGTGGAACGAAAAGAGACTCATTTTGTGTCAGGAGAGTGTCTAGAGAAATGTTTCCCTTTGTAAAGTAACAGTGAATTCAAAGAACCAAGAGCTGAATGTTGTTAAGAGCATTTCCTTTTGAAAACTAACACGGAACGCACAATTCTACAAGACGAAGGTCAAGAAAGAAGATTTCCCGTGTGGAACGAAAATAGACTCATTTTGTGTCAGGAGAGTGTCTAGAGAAATGTTTCCCTTTGTAAAGTAACAGTGAATTCAAAGAACCAAGAGCTGAATGTTGTTAAGAGCATTTCCTTTTGAAAACTAACACGGAACGCACAATTCTACAAGACGAGGGACAAGAAAGAAGATTTCCCGTGTGGAACGAAAAGAGACTCATTTTGTGTCAGGAGAGTGTCTAGAGAAATGTTTCCCTTTGTAAAGTAACAGTGAATTCAAAGAACCAAGAGCTGAATGTTGTTAAGAGCATTTCCTTTTGAAAACTAACACGGAACGCACAATTCTACAAGACGAAGGTCAAGAAAGAAGATTTCCCGTGTGGAACGAAAAGAGACTCATTTTGTGTCAGGAGAGTGTCTAGAGAAATGTTTCCCTTTGTAAAGTAACAGTGAATTCAAAGAACCAAGAGCTGAATGTTGTTAAGAGCATTTCCTTTTGAAAACTAACACGGAATGCACAATTCTACAAGACGAAGTTTTAGAAAGAAGATTTCCCGTGTGGAACGAAAAGAGACTCATTTTGTGTCAGAAGAGTGTCTAGAGAAATGTTTCCCTTTGTAAAGTAACAGTGAATTCAAAGAACCAAGAGCTGAATGTTGTTAAGAGCATTTCCTTTTGAAAACTAACACGGAACGCACAATTCTACAAGACGAAGGTCAAGAAAGAAGATTTCCCGTGTGGAACGAAAAGAGACTCATTTTGTGTCAGGAGAGTGTCTAGAGAAATGTTTCCCTTTGTAAAGTAACAGTGAATTCAAAGAACCAAGAGCTGAATGTTGTTAAGAGCATTTCCTTTTGAAAACTAACACGGAACGCACAATTCTACAAGACGAAGGTCAAGAAAGAAGATTTCCCGTGTGGAACGAAAAGAGACTCATTTTGTGTCAGGAGAGTGTCTAGAGAAATGTTTCCCTTTGTAAAGTAACAGTGAATTCAAAGAACCAAGAGCTGAATGTTGCAAAGTGCATTTCCTTTTGAAAACTAACACGAACGCACAATTCTACAAGACGAAGTTTTAGAAAGAAGATTTCCCGTGTGGAACGAAAAGAGACTCATTTTGTGTCAGGAGAGTGTCTAGAGAAATGTTTCCCTTTGTAAAGTAACAGTGAATTCAAAGAACCAAGAGCTGAATGTTGTTAAGAACATTTCCTTTTGAAAACTAACACGGAACGCACAATTCTACAAGACGAAGGTCAAGAAAGAAGATTTCCCGTGTGGAACGAAAAGAGACTCATTTTGTGTCAGGAGAGTGTCTAGAGAAATGTTTCCCTTTGTAAAGTAACAGTGAATTCAAAGAACCAAGAGCTGAATGTTGTTAAGAGCATTTCCTTTTGAAAACTAACACGGAACGCACAATTCTACAAGACGAAGGTCAAGAAAGAAGATTTCCCGTGTGGAACGAAAAGAGACTCATTTTGTGTCAGGAGAGTGTCTAGAGAAATGTTTCCCTTTGTAAAGTAACAGTGAATTCAAAGAACCAAGAGCTGAATGTTGTTAAGAGCATTTCCTTTTGAAAACTAACACGAAACGCACAATTCTACAAGACGAAGGTCAAGAAAGAAGATTTCCCGTGTGGAACGAAAAGAGACTCATTTTGTGTCAGGAGAGTGTCTAGAGAAATGTTTCCCTTTGTAAAGTAACAGTGAATTCAACAAACCAAGAGCTGAATGTTGTTAAGAACATTTCCTTTTGAAAACTAACACGAAACGCACAATTCTACAAGACGAAGGTCAAGAAAGAAGATTTCCCGTGTGGAACGAAAAGAGACTCATTTTGTGTCAGGAGAGTGTCTAGAGAAATGTTTCCCTTTGTAAAGTAACAGTGAATTCAAAGAACCAAGAGCTGAATGTTGTTAAGAGCATTTCCTTTTGAAAACTAACACGAAACGCACAATTCTACAAGACGAAGGTCAAGAAAGAAGATTTCCCGTGTGGAACGAAAAGAGACTCATTTTGTGTCAGGAGAGTGTCTAGAGAAATGTTTCCCTTTGTAAAGTAACAGTGAATTCAAAGAACCAAGAGCTGAATGTTGTTAAGAGCATTTCCTTTTGAAAACTAACACGGAACGCACAATTCTACAAGACGAAGGTCAAGAAAGAAGATTTCCCGTGTGGAACGAAAAGAGACTCATTTTGTGTCAGGAGAGTGTCTAGAGAAATGTTTCCCTTTGTAAAGTAACAGTGAATTCAAAGAACCAAGAGCTGAATGTTGTTAAGAACATTTCCTTTTGAAAACTAACACGAAACGCACAATTCTACAAGACGAAGGTCAAGAAAGAAGATTTCCCGTGTGGAACGAAAAGAGACTCATTTTGTGTCAGGAGAGTGTCTAGAGAAATGTTTCCCTTTGTAAAGTAACAGTGAATTCAAAGAACCAAGAGCTGAATGTTGTTAAGAACATTTCCTTTTGAAAACTAACACGGAACGCACAATTCTACAAGACGAAGGTCAAGAAAGAAGATTTCCCGTGTGGAACGAAAAGAGACTCATTTTGTGTCAGGAGAGTGTCTAGAGAAATGTTTCCCTTTGTAAAGTAACAGTGAATTCAAAGAACCAAGAGCTGAATGTTGTTAAGAGCATTTCCTTTTGAAAACTAACACGGAACGCACAATTCTACAAGACGAAGGTCAAGAAAGAAGATTTCCCGTGTGGAACGAAAAGAGACTCATTTTGTGTCAGGAGAGTGTCTAGAGAAATGTTTCCCTTTGTAAAGTAACAGTGAATTCAAAGAACCAAGAGCTGAATGTTGTTAAGAGCATTTCCTTTTGAAAACTAACACGAAACGCACAATTCTACAAGACGAGGGTCAAGAAAGAAGATTTCCCGTGTGGAACGAAAAGAGACTCATTTTGTGTCAGGAGAGTGTCTAGAGAAATGTTTCCCTTTGTAAAGTAACAGTGAATTCAAAGAACCAAGAGCTGAATGTTGTTAAGAGCATTTCCTTTTGAAAACTAACACGGAACGCACAATTCTACAAGACGAAGGTCAAGAAAGAAGATTTCCCGTGTGGAACGAAAAGAGACTCATTTTGTGTCAGGAGAGTGTCTAGAGAAATGTTTCCCTTTGTAAAGTAACAGTGAATTCAAAGAACCAAGAGCTGAATGTTGTTAAGAACATTTCCTTTTGAAAACTAACACGAAACGCACAATTCTACAAGACGAAGGTCAAGAAAGAAGATTTCCCGTGTGGAACGAAAAGAGACTCATTTTGTGTCAGGAGAGTGTCTAGAGAAATGTTTCCCTTTGTAAAGTAACAGTGAATTCAAAGAACCAAGAGCTGAATGTTGTTAAGAACATTTCCTTTTGAAAACTAACACGGAACGCACAATTCTACAAGACGAAGGTCAAGAAAGAAGATTTCCCGTGTGGAACGAAAAGAGACTCATTTTGTGTCAGGAGAGTGTCTAGAGAAATGTTTCCCTTTGTAAAGTAACAGTGAATTCAAAGAACCAAGAGCTGAATGTTGTTAAGAGCATTTCCTTTTGAAAACTAACACGGAACGCACAATTCTACAAGACGAAGGTCAAGAAAGAAGATTTCCCGTGTGGAACGAAAAGAGACTCATTTTGTGTCAGGAGAGTGTCTAGAGAAATGTTTCCCTTTGTAAAGTAACAGTGAATTCAAAGAACCAAGAGCTGAATGTTGTTAAGAGCATTTCCTTTTGAAAACTAACACGAACGCACAATTCTACAAGGCGAAGGTCAAGAAAGAAGATTTCCCGTGTGGAACGAAAAGAGACTCATTTTGTGTCAGGAGAGTGTCTAGAGAAATGTTTCCCTTTGTAAAGTAACAGTGAATTCAAAGAACCAAGAGCTGAATGTTGTTAAGAGCATTTCCTTTTGAAAACTAACACGGAACGCACAATTCTACAAGACGAAGGTCAAGAAAGAAGATTTCCCGTGTGGAACGAAAAGAGACTCATTTTGTGTCAGGAGAGTGTCTAGAGAAATGTTTCCCTTTGTAAAGTAACAGTGAATTCAAAGAACCAAGAGCTGAATGTTGTTAAGAACATTTCCTTTTGAAAACTAACACGAAACGCACAATTCTACAAGACGAAGGTCAAGAAAGAAGATTTCCCGTGTGGAACGAAAAGAGACTCATTTTGTGTCAGGAGAGTGTCTAGAGAAATGTTTCCCTTTGTAAAGTAACAGTGAATTCAAAGAACCAAGAGCTGAATGTTGTTAAGAGCATTTCCTTTTGAAAACTAACACGGAACGCACAATTCTACAAGACGAAGGTCAAGAAAGAAGATTTCCCGTGTGGAACGAAAAGAGACTCATTTTGTGTCAGGAGAGTGTCTAGAGAAATGTTTCCCTTTGTAAAGTAACAGTGAATTCAAAGAACCAAGAGCTGAATGTTGTTAAAAAGCATTTCCTTTTGAAAACTAACACGGAACGCACAATTCTACAAGACGAAGGTCAAGAAAGAAGATTTCCCGTGTGGAACGAAAAGACACTCATTTTGTGTCAGGAGAGTGTCTAGAGAAATGTTTCCCTTTGTAAAGTAACAGTGAATTCAAAGAACCAAGAGCTGAATGTTGTTAAGAGCATTTCCTTTTGAAAACTAACACGGAACGCACAATTCTACAAGACGAAGGTCAAGAAAGAAGATTTCCCGTGTGGAACGAAAAGAGACTCATTTTGTGTCAGGAGAGTGTCTAGAGAAATGTTTCCCTTTGTAAAGTAACAGTGAATTCAAAGAACCAAGAGCTGAATGTTGTTAAGAGCATTTCCTTTTGAAAACTAACACGAAACGCACAATTCTACAAGACGAAGGTCAAGAAAGAAGATTTCCCGTGTGGAACGAAAAGAGACTCATTTTGTGTCAGGAGAGTGTCTAGAGAAATGTTTCCCTTTGTAAAGTAACAGTGAATTCAAAGAACCAAGAGCTGAATGTTGTTAAGAGCATTTCCTTTTGAAAACTAACACGGAACGCACAATTCTACAAGACGAAGGTCAAGAAAGAAGATTTCCCGTGTGGAACGAAAAGACACTCATTTTGTGTCAGGAGAGTGTCTAGAGAAATGTTTCCCTTTGTAAAGTAACAGTGAATTCAAAGAACCAAGAGCTGAATGTTGTTAAGAGCATTTCCTTTTGAAAACTAACACGAACGCACAATTCTACAAGACGAAGGTCAAGAAAGAAGATTTCCCGTGTGGAACGAAAAGAGACTCATTTTGTGTCAGGAGAGTGTCTAGAGAAATGTTTCCCTTTGTAAAGTAACAGTGAATTCAAAGAACCAAGAGCTGAATGTTGTTAAGAGCATTTCCTTTTGAAAACTAACACGGAACGCACAATTCTACAAGACGAAGGTCAAGAAAGAAGATTTCCCGTGTGGAACGAAAAGAGACTCATTTTGTGTCAGGAGAGTGTCTAGAGAAATGTTTCCCTTTGTAAAGTAACAGTGAATTCAAAGAACCAAGAGCTGAATGTTGTTAAGAGCATTTCCTTTTGAAAACTAACACGAAACGCACAATTCTACAAGACGAAGGTCAAGAAAGAAGATTTCCCGTGTGGAACGAAAAGAGACTCATTTTGTGTCAGGAGAGTGTCTAGAGAAATGTTTCCCTTTGTAAAGTAACAGTGAATTCAAAGAACCAAGAGCTGAATGTTGTTAAGAGCATTTCCTTTTGAAAATTATCACGGAACGCACAATTCTACAAGACGAAGGTCAAGAAAGAAGATTTCCCGTGTGGAACGAAAAGAGACTCATTTTGTGTCAGGAGAGTGTCTAGAGAAATGTTTCCCTTTGTAAAGTTACAGTGAATTCAACAGAACCAAGAGCTGAATGTTGTTAAGAGCATTTCCTTTTGAAAACTAACACGGAACGCACAATTCTACAAGACGAAGGTCAAGAAAGAAGATTTCCCGTGTGGAACGAAAAGAGACTCATTTTGTGTCAGGAGAGTGTCTAGAGAAGTGTTTCCCTTTGTAAAGTAACAGTGAATTCAAAGAACCAAGAGCTGAATGTTGTTAAGAACATTTCCTTTTGAAAACTAACACGAAACGCACAATTCTACAAGACGAAGGTCAAGAAAGAAGATTTCCCGTGTGGAACGAAAAGAGACTCATTTTGTGTCAGGAGAGTGTCTAGAGAAATGTTTCCCTTTGTAAAGTAACAGTGAATTCAAAGAACCAAGAGCTGAATGTTGTTAAGAGCATTTCCTTTTGAAAACTAACACGGAACGCACAATTCTACAAGACGAAGGTCAAGAAAGAAGATTTCCCGTGTGGAACGAAAAGAGACTCATTTTGTGTCAGGAGAGTGTCTAGAGAAATGTTTCCCTTTGTAAAGTAACAGTGAATTCAATGAACCAAGAGCTGAATGTTGTTAAGAGCATTTCCTTTTGAAAACTAACACGGAACGCACAATTCTACAAGACGAAGGTCAAGAAAGAAGATTTCCCGTGTGGAACGAAAAGAGACTCATTTTGTGTCAGGAGAGTGTCTAGAGAAATGTTTCCCTTTGTAAAGTAACAGTGAATTCAACAAACCAAGAGCTGAATGTTGTTAAGAGCATTTCCTTTTGAAAACTAACACGGAACGCACAATTCTACAAGACGAAGGTCAAGAAAGAAGATTTCCCGTGTGGAACGAAAAGAGACTCATTTTGTGTCAGGAGAGTGTCTAGAGAAATGTTTCCCTTTGTAAAGTAACAGTGAATTCAAAGAACCAAGAGCTGAATGTTGTTAAGAACATTTCCTTTTGAAAACTAACACGGAACGCACAATTCTACAAGACGAAGGTCAAGAAAGAAGATTTCCCGTGTGGAACGAAAAGAGACTCATTTTGTGTCAGGAGAGTGTCTAGAGAAATGTTTCCCTTTGTAAAGTAACAGTAAATTCAAAGAACCAAGAGCTGAATGTTGTTAAGAGCATTTCCTTTTGAAAACTAACACGGAACGCACAATTCTACAAGGCGAAGGTCAAGAAAAAAGATTTCCCGTGTGGAACGAAAAGAGACTCATTTTGTGTCAGAGAGTGTCTAGAGAAATGATTCCCTTTGTAAAGTAACAGTGAATTCAAAGAACCAAGAGCTGAATGTTGTTAAGAGCATTTCCTTTTGAAAACTAACACGGAACGCACAATTCTACAAGACGAAGGTCAAGAAAGAAGATTTCCCGTGTGGAACGAAAAGAGACTCATTTTGTGTCAGGAGAGTGTCTAGAGAAATGTTTCCCTTTGTAAAGTAACAGTGAATTCAAAGAACCAAGAGCTGAATGTTGTTAAGAGCATTTCCTTTTGAAAACTAACACGGAACGCACAATTCTACAAGACGAAGGTCAAGAAAGAAGATTTCCCGTGTGGAACGAAAAGAGACTCATTTTGTGTCAGGAGAGTGTCTAGAGAAATGTTTCCCTTTGTAAAGTAACAGTGAATTCAAAGAACCAAGAGCTGAATGTTGTTAAGAGCATTTCCTTTTGAAAACTAACACGGAACGCACAATTCTACAAGACGAAGGTCAAGAAAGAAGATTTCCCGTGTGGAACGAAAAGAGACTCATTTTGTGTCAGGAGAGTGTCTAGAGAAGTGTTTCCCTTTGTAAAGTAACAGTGAATTCAAAGAACCAAGAGCTGAATGTTGTTAAGAAGCATTTCCTTTTGAAAACTAACACGAACGCACAATTCTACAAGACGAAGGTCAAGAAAGAAGATTTCCCGTGTGGAACGAAAAGAGACTCATTTTGTGTCAGGAGAGTGTCTAGAGAAATGTTTCCCTTTGTAAAGTAACAGTGAATTCAAAGAACCAAGAGCTGAATGTTGTTAAGAGCATTTCCTTTTGAAAACTAACACGGAACGCACAATTCTACAAGACGAAGGTCAAGAAAGAAGATTTCCCGTGTGGAACGAAAAGAGACTCATTTTGTGTCAGGAGAGTGTCTAGAGAAATGTTTCCCTTTGTAAAGTAACAGTGAATTCAAAGAACCAAGAGCTGAATGTTGTTAAGAACATTTCCTTTTGAAAACTAACACGAAACGCACAATTCTACAAGACGAAGGTCAAGAAAGAAGATTTCCCGTGTGGAACGAAAAGAGACTCATTTTGTGTCAGGAGAGTGTCTAGAGAAATGTTTCCCTTTGTAAAGTAAGAGTGAATTCAAAGAACCAAGAGCTGAATGTTGTTAAGAGCATTTCCTTTTGAAAACTAACACGGAACGCACAATTCTACAAGACGAAGGTCAAGAAAGAAGATTTCCCGTGTGGAACGAAAAGAGACTCATTTTGTGTCAGGAGAGTGTCTAGAGAAATGTTTCCCTTTGTAAAGTAACAGTGAATTCAATGAACCAAGAGCTGAATGTTGTTAAGAACATTTCCTTTTGAAAACTAACACGAAACGCACAATTCTACAAGACGAAGGTCAAGAAAGAAGATTTCCCGTGTGGAACGAAAAGAGACTCATTTTGTGTCAGGAGAGTGTCTAGAGAAATGTTTCCCTTTGTAAAGTAACAGTGAATTCAAAGAACCAAGAGCTGAATGTTGTTAAGAGCATTTCCTTTTGAAAACTAACACGGAACGCACAATTCTACAAGACGAAGGTCAAGAAAGAAGATTTCCCGTGTGGAACGAAAAGAGACTCATTTTGTGTCAGGAGAGTGTCTAGAGAAATGTTTCCCTTTGTAAAGTAACAGTGAATTCAAAGAACCAAGAGCTGAATGTTGTTAAGAGCATTTCCTTTTGAAAACTAACACGGACGCACAATTCTACAAGACGAAGGTCAAGAAAGAAGATTTCCCGTGTGGAACGAAAAGAGACTCATTTTGTGTCAGGAGAGTGTCTAGAGAAATGTTTCCCTTTGTAAAGTAACAGTGAATTCAAAGAACCAAGAGCTGAATGTTGTTAAGAGCATTTCCTTTTGAAAACTAACACGGAACGCACAATTCTACAAGACGAAGGTCAAGAAAGAAGATTTCCCGTGTGGAACGAAAAGAGACTCATTTTGTGTCAGGAGAGTGTCTAGAGAAATGTTTCCCTTTGTAAAGTAACAGTGAATTCAAAGAACCAAGAGCTGAATGTTGTTAAGAGCATTTCCTTTTGAAAACTAACACGGAACGCACAATTCTACAAGACGAAGGTTAAGAAAGAAGATTTCCCGTGTGGAACGAAAAGAGACTCATTTTGTGTCAGGAGAGTGTCTAGAGAAATGTTTCCCTTTGTAAAGTAACAGTGAATTCAAAGAACCAAGAGCTGAATGTTGTTAAGAGCATTTCCTTTTGAAAACTAACACGGAACGCACAATTCTACAAGACGAAGGTCAAGAAAGAAGATTTCCCGTGTGGAACGAAAAGAGACTCATTTTGTGTCAGGAGAGTGTCTAGAGAAATGTTTCCCTTTGTAAAGTAACAGTGAATTCAAAGAACCAAGAGCTGAATGTTGTTAAGAAGCATTTCCTTTTGAAAACTAACACGGAACGCACAATTCTACAAGACGAAGGTCAAGAAAGAAGATTTCCCGTGTGGAACGAAAAGAGACTCATTTTGTGTCAGGAGAGTGTCTAGAGAAATGTTTCCCTTTGTAAAGTAACAGTGAATTCAAAGAACCAAGAGCTGAATGTTGTTAAGAACATTTCCTTTTGAAAACTAACACGAAACGCACAATTCTACAAGACGAAGGTCAAGAAAGAAGATTTCCCGTGTGGAACGAAAAGAGACTCATTTTGTGTCAGGAGAGTGTCTAGAGAAATGTTTCCCTTTGTAAAGTAACAGTGAATTCAAAGAACCAAGAGCTGAATGTTGTTAAGAGCATTTCCTTTTGAAAACTAACACGGAACGCACAATTCTACAAGACGAAGGTCAAGAAAGAAGATTTCCCGTGTGGAACGAAAAGAGACTCATTTTGTGTCAGGAGAGTGTCTAGAGAAGTGTTTCCCTTTGTAAAGTAACAGTGAATTCAAAGAACCAAGAGCTGAATGTTGTTAAGAGCATTTCCTTTTGAAAACTAACACGGAACGCACAATTCTACAAGACGAAGGTCAAGAAAGAAGATTTCCCGTGTGGAACGAAAAGAGACTCATTTTGTGTCAGGAGAGTGTCTAGAGAAATGTTTCCCTTTGTAAAGTAACAGTGAATTCAAAGAACCAAGAGCTGAATGTTGTTAAGAACATTTCCTTTTGAAAACTAACACGAAACGCACAATTCTACAAGACGAAGGTCAAGAAAGAAGATTTCCCGTGTGGAACGAAAAGAGACTCATTTTGTGTCAGGAGAGTGTCTAGAGAAATGTTTCCCTTTGTAAAGTAACAGTGAATTCAAAGAACCAAGAGCTGAATGTTGTTAAGAGCATTTCCTTTTGAAAACTAACACGGAACGCACAATTCTACAAGACGAAGGTCAAGAAAGAAGATTTCCCGTGTGGAACGAAAAGAGACTCATTTTGTGTCAGGAGAGTGTCTAGAGAAATGTTTCCCTTTGTAAAGTAACAGTGAATTCAAAGAACCAAGAGCTGAATGTTGTTAAGAGCATTTCCTTTTGAAAACTAACACGAAACGCACAATTCTACAAGACGAAGGTCAAGAAAGAAGATTTCCCGTGTGGAACGAAAAGAGACTCATTTTGTGTCAGGAGAGTGTCTAGAGAAATGTTTCCCTTTGTAAAGTAACAGTGAATTCAAAGAACGAAGAGCTGAATGTTGTTAAGAGCATTTCCTTTTGAAAACTAACACGGAACGCACAATTCTACAAGACGAAGGTCTAGAAAGAAGATTTCCCGTGTGGAACGAAAAGAGACTCATTTTGTGTCAGGAGAGTGTCTAGAGAAATGTTTCCCTTTGTAAAGTAACAGTGAATTCAAAGAACCAAGAGCTGAATGTTGTTAAGAGCATTTCCTTTTGAAAACTAACACGGAACGCACAATTCTACAAGACGAAGGTCAAGAAAGAAGATTTCCCGTGTGGAACGAAAAGAGACTCATTTTGTGTCAGGAGAGTGTCTAGAGAAATGTTTCCCTTTGTAAAGTAACAGTGAATTCAAAGAACCAAGAGCTGAATGTTGTTAAGAGCATTTCCTTTTGAAAACTAACACGAAACGCACAATTCTACAAGACGAAGGTCAAGAAAGAAGATTTCCCGTGTGGAACGAAAAGAGACTCATTTTGTGTCAGGAGAGTGTCTAGAGAAATGTTTCCCTTTGTAAAGTAACAGTGAATTCAAAGAACCAAGAGCTGAATGTTGTTAAGAACATTTCCTTTTGAAAACTAACAGGGAACGCACAATTCTACAAGACGAAGGTCAAGAAAGAAGATTTCCCGTGTGGAACGAAAAGAGACTCATTTTGTGTCAGGAGAGTGTCTAGAGAAATGTTTCCCTTTGTAAAGTAACAGTGAATTCAAAGAACCAAGAGCTGAATGTTGTTAAGAGCATTTCCTTTTGAAAACTAACACGGAACGCACAATTCTACAAGACGAAGGTCAAGAAAGAAGATTTCCCGTGTGGAACGAAAAGAGACTCATTTTGTGTCAGGAGAGTGTCTAGAGAAATGTTTCCCTTTGTAAAGTAACAGTGAATTCAAAGAACCAAGAGCTGAATGTTGTTAAGAGCATTTCCTTTTGAAAACTAACACGAAACGCACAATTCTACAAGACGAAGGTCAAGAAAGAAGATTTCCCGTGTGGAACGAAAAGAGACTCATTTTGTGTCAGGAGAGTGTCTAGAGAAATGTTTCCCTTTGTAAAGTAACAGTGAATTCAAAGAACCAAGAGCTGAATGTTGTTAAGAGCATTTCCTTTTGAAAACTAACAGGGAACGCACAATTCTACAAGACGAAGGTCAAGAAAGAAGATTTCCCGTGTGGAACGAAAAGAGACTCATTTTGTGTCAGGAGAGTGTCTAGAGAAATGTTTCCCTTTGTAAAGTAACAGTGAATTCAAAGAACCAAGAGCTGAATGTTGTTAAGAGCATTTCCTTTTGAAAACTAACACGGAACGCACAATTCTACAAGACGAAGGTCAAGAAAGAAGATTTCCCGTGTGGAACGAAAAGAGACTCATTTTGTGTCAGGAGAGTGTCTAGAGAAATGTTTCCCTTTGTAAAGTAACAGTGAATTCAAAGAACCAAGAGCTGAATGTTGTTAAGAGCATTTCCTTTTGAAAACTAACACAGAACGCACAATTCTACAAGACGAAGGTCAAGAAAGAAGATTTCCCGTGTGGAACGAAAAGAGACTCATTTTGTGTCAGGAGAGTGTCTAGAGAAATGTTTCCCTTTGTAAAGTAACAGTGAATTCAAAGAACCAAGAGCTGAATGTTGTTAAGAACATTTCCTTTTGAAAACTAACACGAAACGCACAATTCTACAAGACGAAGGTCAAGAAAGAAGATTTCCCGTGTGGAACGAAAAGAGACTCATTTTGTGTCAGGAGAGTGTCTAGAGAAATGTTTCCCTTTGTAAAGTAACAGTGAATTCAAAGAACCAAGAGCTGAATGTTGTTAAGAGCATTTCCTTTTGAAAACTAACACGGAACGCACAATTCTACAAGACGAAGGTCAAGAAAGAAGATTTCCCGTGTGGAACGAAAAGAGACTCATTTTGTGTCAGGAGAGTGTCTAGAGAAATGTTTCCCTTTGTAAAGTAACAGTGAATTCAAAGAACCAAGAGCTGAATGTTGTTAAGAACATTTCCTTTTGAAAACTAACACGAAACGCACAATTCTACAAGACGAAGGTCAAGAAAGAAGATTTCCCGTGTGGAACGAAAAGAGACTCATTTTGTGTCAGGAGAGTGTCTAGAGAAATGTTTCCCTTTGTAAAGTAACAGTGAATTCAAAGAACCAAGAGCTGAATGTTGTTAAGAACATTTCCTTTTGAAAACTAACACGAAACGCACAATTCTACAAGACGAAGGTCAAGAAAGAAGATATCCCGTGTGGAACGAAAAGAGACTCATTTTGTGTCAGGAGAGTGTCTAGAGAAATGTTTCCCTTTGTAAAGTAACAGTGAATTCAAAGAACTAAGAGCTGAATGTTGTTAAGAGCATTTCCTTTTGAAAACTAACACGGAACGCACAATTCTACAAGACGAAGGTCAAGAAAGAAGATTTCCCGTGTGGAACGAAAAGAGACTCATTTTGTGTCAGGAGAGTGTCTAGAGAAATGTTTCCCTTTGTAAAGTAACAGTGAATTCAAAGAACCAAGAGCTGAATGTTGTTAAGAACATTTCCTTTTGAAAACTAACACGAAACGCACAATTCTACAAGACGAAGGTCAAGAAAGAAGATTTCCCGTGTGGAACGAAAAGAGACTCATTTTGTGTCAGGAGAGTGTCTAGAGAAATGTTTCCCTTTGTAAAGTAACAGTGAATTCAAAGAACCAAGAGCTGAATGTTGTTAAGAACATTTCCTTTTGAAAACTAACACGGAACGCACAATTCTACAAGACGAAGGTCAAGAAAGAAGATTTCCCGTGTGGAACGAAAAGAGACTCATTTTGTGTCAGGAGAGTGTCTAGAGAAATGTTTCCCTTTGTAAAGTAACAGTGAATTCAAAGAACCAAGAGCTGAATGTTGTTAAGAGCATTTCCTTTTGAAAACTAACACGAAACGCACAATTCTACAAGACGAAGGTCAAGAAAGAAGATTTCCCGTGTGGAACGAAAAGAGACTCATTTTGTGTCAGGAGAGTGTCTAGAGAAATGTTTCCCTTTGTAAAGTAACAGTGAATTCAAAGAACCAAGAGCTGAATGTTGTTAAGAGCATTTCCTTTTGAAAACTAACACGTAACGCACAATTCTACAAGACGAAGGTCAAGAAAGAAGATTTCCCGTGTGGAACGAAAAGAGACTCATTTTGTGTCAGGAGAGTGTCTAGAGAAATGTTTCCCTTTGTAAAGTAACAGTGAATTCAAAGAACCAAGAGCTGAATGTTGTTAAGAGCATTTCCTTTTGAAAACTAACACGGAACGCACAATTCTACAAGACGAAGGTCAAGAAAGAAGATTTCCCGTGTGGAACGAAAAGAGACTCATTTTGTGTCAGGAGAGTGTCTAGAGAAATGTTTCCCTTTGTAAAGTAACAGTGAATTCAAAGAACCAAGAGCTGAATGTTGTTAAGAACATTTCCTTTTGAAAACTAACACGGAACGCACAATTCTACAAGACGAAGGTCAAGAAAGAAGATTTCCCGTGTGGAACGAAAAGAGACTCATTTTGTGTCAGGAGAGTGTCTAGAGAAATGTTTCCCTGTGTAAAGTAACAGTGAATTCAAAGAACCAAGAGCTGAATGTTGTTAAGAGCATTTCCTTTTGAAAACTAACACGGAACGCACAATTCTACAAGACGAAGGTCAAGAAAGAAGATTTCCCGTGTGGAACGAAAAGAGACTCATTTTGTGTCAGGAGAGTGTCTAGAGAAATGTTTCCCTTTGTAAAGTAACAGTGAATTCAAAGAACCAAGAGCTGAATGTTGTTAAGAGCATTTCCTTTTGAAAACTAACACGGAACGCACAATTCTACAAGACGAAGGTCAAGAAAGAAGATTTCCCGTGTGGAACGAAAAGAGACTCATTTTGTGTCAGGAGAGTGTCTAGAGAAATGTTTCCCTTTGTAAAGTAACAGTGAATTCAAAGAACCAAGAGCTGAATGTTGTTAAGAGCATTTCCTTTTGAAAACTAACACGAAACGCACAATTCTACAAGACGAAGGTCAAGAAAGAAGATTTCCCGTGTGGAACGAAAAGAGACTCATTTTGTGTCAGGAGAGTGTCTAGAGAAATGTTTCCCTTTGTAAAGTAACAGTGAATTCAAAGAACCAAGAGCTGAATGTTGTTAAGAACATTTCCTTTTGAAAACTAACAGGGAACGCACAATTCTACAAGACGAAGGTCAAGAAAGAAGATTTCCCGTGTGGAACGAAAAGAGACTCATTTTGTGTCAGGAGAGTGTCTAGAGAAATGTTTCCCTTTGTAAAGTAACAGTGAATTCAAAGAACCAAGAGCTGAATGTTGTTAAGAGCATTTCCTTTTGAAAACTAACACGAAACGCACAATTCTACAAGACGAAGGTCAAGAAAGAAGATTTCCCGTGTGGAACGAAAAGAGACTCATTTTGTGTCAGGAGAGTGTCTAGAGAAATGTTTCCCTTTGTAAAGTAACAGTGAATTCAAAGAACCAAGAGCTGAATGTTGTTAAGAGCATTTCCTTTTGAAAACTAACAAGGAACGCACAATTCTACAAGACGAAGGTCAAGAAAGAAGATTTCCCGTGTGGAACGAAAAGAGACTCATTTTGTGTCAGGAGAGTGTCTAGAGAAATGTTTCCCTTTGTAAAGTAACAGTGAATTCAAAGAACCAAGAGCTGAATGTTGTTAAGAGCATTTCCTTTTGAAAACTAACACGGAACGCACAATTCTACAAGACGAAGGTCAAGAAAGAAGATTTCCCGTGTGGAACGAAAAGAGACTCATTTTGTGTCAGGAGAGTGTCTAGAGAAATGTTTCCCTTTGTAAAGTAACAGTGAATTCAAAGAACCAAGAGCTGAATGTTGTTAAGAGCATTTCCTTTTGAAAACTAACACGGAACGCACAATTCTACAAGACGAAGGTCAAGAAAGAAGATTTCCCGTGTGGAACGAAAAGAGACTCATTTTGTGTCAGGAGAGTGTCTAGAAAAGTGTTTCCCTTTGTAAAGTAACAGTGAATTCAAAGAACCAAGAGCTGAATGTTGTTAAGAGCATTTCCTTTTGAAAACTAACACGGAACGCACAATTCTACAAGACGAAGGTCAAGAAAGAAGATTTCCCGTGTGGAACGAAAAGAGACTCATTTTGTGTCAGGAGAGTGTCTAGAGAAATGTTTCCCTTTGTAAAGTAACAGTGAATTCAAAGAACCAAGAGCTGAATGTTGTTAAGAGCATTTCCTTTTGAAAACTAACACGAAACGCACAATTCTACAAGACGAAGGTCAAGAAAGAAGATTTCCCGTGTGGAACGAAAAGAGACTCATTTTGTGTCAGGAGAGTGTCTAGAGAAATGTTTCCCTTTGTAAAGTAACAGTGAATTCAACAAACAAAGAGCTGAATGTTGTTAAGAACATTTCCTTTTGAAAACTAACACGAAACGCACAATTCTACAAGACGAAGGTCAAGAAAGAAGATTTCCCGTGTGGAACGAAAAGAGACTCATTTTGTGTCAGGAGAGTGTCTAGAGAAATGTTTCCCTTTGTAAAGTAACAGTGAATTCAAAGAACCAAGAGCTGAATGTTGTTAAGAACATTTCCTTTTGAAAACTAACACGGAACGCACAATTCTACAAGACGAAGGTCAAGAAAGAAGATTTCCCGTGTGGAACGAAAAGAGACTCATTTTGTGTCAGGAGAGTGTCTAGAGAAATGTTTCCCTTTGTAAAGTAACAGTGAATTCAAAGAACCAAGAGCTGAATGTTGTTAAGAGCATTTCCTTTTGAAAACTAACACGAAACGCACAATTCTACAAGACGAAGGTCAAGAAAGAAGATTTCCCGTGTGGAACGAAAAGAGACTCATTTTGTGTCAGGAGAGTGTCTAGAGAAATGTTTCCCTTTGTAAAGTAACAGTGAATTCAAAGAACCAAGAGCTGAATGTTGTTAAGAGCATTTCCTTTTGAAAACTAACACGGAACGCACAATTCTACAAGACGAAGGTCAAGAAAGAAGATTTCCCGTGTGGAACGAAAAGAGACTCATTTTGTGTCAGGAGAGTGTCTAGAGAAATGTTTCCCTTTGTAAAGTAACAGTGAATTCAAAGAACCAAGAGCTGAATGTTGTTAAGAGCATTTCCTTTTGAAAACTAACACGGAACGCACAATTCTACAAGACGAAGGTCAAGAAAGAAGATTTCCCGTGTGGAACGAAAAGAGACTCATTTTGTGTCAGGAGAGTGTCTAGAGAAATGTTTCCCTTTGTAAAGTAACAGTGAATTCAAAGAACCAAGAGTTGAATGTTGTTAAGAACATTTCCTTTTGAAAACTAACACGGAACGCACAATTCTACAAGACGAAGGTCAAGAAAGAAGATTTCCCGTGTGGAACGAAAAGAGACTCATTTTGTGTCAGGAGAGTGTCTAGAGAAATGTTTCCCTTTGTAAAGTAACAGTGAATTCAAAGAACCAAGAGCTGAATGTTGTTAAGAGCATTTCCTTTTGAAAACTAACACGGAACGCACAATTCTACAAGACGAAGGTCAAGAAAGAAGATTTCCCGTGTGGAACGAAAGGAGACTCATTTTGTGTCAGGAGAGTGTCTAGAGAAATGTTTCCCTTTGTAAAGTAACAGTGAATTCAAAGAACCAAGAGCTGAATGTTGTTAAGAGCACTTCCTTTTGAAAACTAACACGGAACGCACAATTCTACAAGACGAAGGTCAAGAAAGAAGATTTCCCGTGTGGAACGAAAAGAGACTCATTTTGTGTCAGGAGAGTGTCTAGAGAAATGTTTCCCTTTGTAAAGTAACAGTGAATTCAAAGAACCAAGAGCTGAATGTTGTTAAGAGCATTTCCTTTTGAAAACTAACACGGAACGCACAATTCTACAAGACGAAGGTCAAGAAAGAAGATTTCCCGTGTGGAACGAAAAGAGACTCATTTTGTGTCAGGAGAGTGTCTAGAGAAATGTTTCCCTTTGTAAAGTAACAGTGAATTCAAAGAACCAAGAGCTGAATGTTGTTAAGAGCATTTCCTTTTGAAAACTAACACGGAACGCACAATTCTACAAGACGAAGGTCAAGAAAGAAGATTTCCCGTGTGGAACGAAAAGAGACTCATTTTGTGTCAGGAGAGTGTCTAGAGAAGTGTTTCCCTTTGTAAAGTAACAGTGAATTCAAAGAACCAAGAGCTGAATGTTGTTAAGAACATTTCCTTTTGAAAACTAACACGGAACGCACAATTCTACAAGACGAAGGTCAAGAAAGAAGATTTCCCGTGTGGAACGAAAAGAGACTCATTTTGTGTCAGGAGAGTGTCTAGAGAAATGTTTCCCTTTGTAAAGTAACAGTGAATTCAAAGAACCAAGAGCTGAATGTTGTTAAGAGCATTTCCTTTTGAAAACTAACACGAACGCACAATTCTACAAGACGAAGGTCAAGAAAGAAGATTTCCCGTGTGGAACGAAAAGAGACTCATTTTGTGTCAGGAGAGTGTCTAGAGAAATGTTTCCCTTTGTAAAGTAACAGTGAATTCAAAGAACCAAGAGCTGAATGTTGTTAAGAGCATTTCCTTTTGAAAACTAACACGGAACGCACAATTCTACAAGACGAAGGTCAAGAAAGAAGATTTCCCGTGTGGAACGAAAAGAGACTCATTTTGTGTCAGGAGAGTGTCTAGAGAAATGTTTCCCTTTGTAAAGTAACAGTGAATTCAATGAACCAAGAGCTGAATGTTGTTAAGAACATTTCCTTTTGAAAACTAACACGAAACGCACAATTCTACAAGACGAAGGTCAAGAAAGAAGATTTCCCGTGTGGAACGAAAAGAGACTCATTTTGTGTCAGGAGAGTGTCTAGAGAAATGTTTCCCTTTGTAAAGTAACAGTGAATTCAAAGAACCAAGAGCTGAATGTTGTTAAGAGCATTTCCTTTTGAAAACTAACACGGAACGCACAATTCTACAAGACGAAGGTCAAGAAAGAAGATTTCCCGTGTGGAACGAAAAGAGACTCATTTTGTGTCAGGAGAGTGTCTAGAGAAATGTTTCCCTTTGTAAAGTAACAGTGAATTCAAAGAACCAAGAGCTGAATGTTGTTAAGAGCATTTCCTTTTGAAAACTAACACGAAACGCACAATTCTACAAGACGAAGGTCAAGAAAGAAGATTTCCCGTGTGGAACGAAAAGAGACTCATTTTGTGTCAGGAGAGTGTCTAGAGAAATGTTTCCCTTTGTAAAGTAACAGTGAATTCAAAGAACCAAGAGCTGAATGTTGTTAAGAGCATTTCCTTTTGAAAACTAACACGAACGCACAATTCTACAAGACGAAGGTCAAGAAAGAAGATTTCCCGTGTGGAACGAAAAGAGACTCATTTTGTGTCAGGAGAGTGTCTAGAGAAATGTTTCCCTTTGTAAAGTAACAGTGAATTCAAAGAACCAAGAGCTGAATGTTGTTAAGAGCATTTCCTTTTGAAAACTAACACGGAACGCACAATTCTACAAGACGAAGGTCAAGAAAGAAGATTTCCCGTGTGGAACGAAAAGAGACTCATTTTGTGTCAGGAGAGTGTCTAGAGAAATGTTTCCCTTTGTAAAGTAACAGTGAATTCAAAGAACCAAGAGCTGAATGTTGTTAAGAACATTTCCTTTTGAAAACTAACACGGAACGCACAATTCTACAAGACGAGGGTCAAGAAAGAAGATTTCCCGTGTGGAACGAAAAGAGACTCATTTTGTGTCAGGAGAGTGTCTAGAGAAATGTTTCCCTTTGTAAAGTAACAGTGAATTCAAAGAACCAAGAGCTGAATGTTGTTAAGAACATTTCCTTTTGAAAACTAACACGGAACGCACAATTCTACAAGACGAAGGTCAAGAAAGAAGATTTCCCGTGTGGAACGAAAAGACACTCATTTTGTGTCAGGAGAGTGTCTAGAGAAATGTTTCCCTTTGTAAAGTAACAGTGAATTCAAAGAACCAAGAGCTGAATGTTGTTAAGAACATTTCCTTTTGAAAACTAACACGGAACGCACAATTCTACAAGACGAAGGTCAAGAAAGAAGATTTCCCGTGTGGAACGAAAAGAGACTCATTTTGTGTCAGGAGAGTGTCTAGAGAAATGTTTCCCTTTGTAAAGTAAGAGTGAATTCAAAGAACCAAGAGCTGAATGTTGTTAAGAACATTTCCTTTTGAAAACTAACACGGAACGCACAATTCTACAAGACGAAGGTCAAGAAAGAAGATTTCCCGTGTGGAACGAAAAGAGACTCATTTTGTGTCAGGAGAGTGTCTAGAGAAATGTTTCCCTTTGTAAAGTAACAGTGAATTCAAAGAACCAAGAGCTGAATGTTGTTAAGAGCATTTCCTTTTGAAAACTAACACGGAACGCACAATTCTACAAGACGAAGGTCAAGAAAGAAGATTTCCCGTGTGGAACGAAAAGAGACTCATTTTGTGTCAGGAGAGTGTCTAGAGAAATGTTTCCCTTTGTAAAGTAACAGTGAATTCAACAGAACCAAGAGCTGAATGTTGTTAAGAGCATTTCCTTTTGAAAACTAACACGGAACGCACAATTCTACAAGACGAAGGTCAAGAAAGAAGATTTCCCGTGTGGAACGAAAAGAGACTCATTTTGTGTCAGGAGAGTGTCTAGAGAAATGTTTCCCTTTGTAAAGTAACAGTGAATTCAAAGAACCAAGAGCTGAATGTTGTTAAGAGCATTTCCTTTTGAAAACTAACACGGAACGCACAATTCTACAAGACGAAGGTTAAGAAAGAAGATTTCCCGTGTGGAACGAAAAGAGACTCATTTTGTGTCAGGAGAGTGTCTAGAGAAATGTTTCCCTTTGTAAAGTAACAGTGAATTCAAAGAACCAAGAGCTGAATGTTGTTAAGAACATTTCCTTTTGAAAACTAACACGGAACGCACAATTCTACAAGACGAAGGTCAAGAAAGAAGATTTCCCGTGTGGAACGAAAAGAGACTCATTTTGTGTCAGGAGAGTGTCTAGAGAAATGTTTCCCTTTGTAAAGTAAGAGTGAATTCAAAGAACCAAGAGCTGAATGTTGTTAAGAGCATTTCCTTTTGAAAACTAACACGGAACGCACAATTCTACAAGACGAAGGTCAAGAAAGAAGATTTCCCGTGTGGAACGAAAAGAGACTCATTTTGTGTCAGGAGAGTGTCTAGAGAAATGTTTCCCTTTGTAAAGTAACAGTGAATTCAAAGAACCAAGAGCTGAATGTTGTTAAGAACATTTCCTTTTGAAAACTAACACGAAACGCACAATTCTACAAGACGAAGGTCAAGAAAGAAGATTTCCCGTGTGGAACGAAAAGAGACTCATTTTGTGTCAGGAGAGTGTCTAGAGAAATGTTTCCCTTTGTAAAGTAACAGTGAATTCAAAGAACCAAGAGCTGAATGTTGTTAAGAACATTTCCTTTTGAAAACTAACACGGAACGCACAATTCTACAAGACGAAGGTCAAGAAAGAAGATTTCCCGTGTGGAACGAAAAGAGACTCATTTTGTGTCAGGAGAGTGTCTAGAGAAATGTTTCCCTTTGTAAAGTAACAGTGAATTCAAAGAACCAAGAGCTGAATGTTGTTAAGAGCATTTCCTTTTGAAAACTAACACGGAACGCACAATTCTACAAGACGAAGGTCAAGAAAGAAGATTTCCCGTGTGGAACGAAAAGAGACTCATTTTGTGTCAGGAGAGTGTCTAGAGAAATGTTTCCCTTTGTAAAGTAACAGTGAATTCAAAGAACAAAGAGCTGGATGTTGTTAAGAACATTTCCTTTTGAAAACTAACACCGAACGCACAATTCTACAAGGCGAAGGTCAAGAAAGAAGATTTCCCGTGTGGAACGAAAAGAGACTCATTTTGTGTCAGGAGAGTGTCTAGAGAAATGTTTCCCTTTGTAAAGTAACAGTGAATTCAAAGAACCAAGAGCTGAATGTTGTTAAGAGCATTTCCTTTTGAAAACTAACACGGAACGCACAATTCTACAAGACGAGGGACAAGAAAGAAGATTTCCCGTGTGGAACGAAAAGAGATTCATTTTGTGTCAGGAGAGTGTCTAGAGAAATGTTTCCCTTTGTAAAGTAACAGTGAATTCAAAGAACCAAGAGCTGAATGTTGTTAAGAACATTTCCTTTTGAAAACTAACACGGAACGCACAATTCTACAAGACGAAGGTCAAGAAAGAAGATTTCCCGTGTGGAACGAAAAGAGACTCATTTTGTGTCAGGAGAGTGTCTAGAGAAATGTTTCCCTTTGTAAAGTAACAGTGAATTCAAAGAACCAAGAGCTGAATGTTGTTAAGAAGCATTTCCTTTTGAAAACTAACACGAACGCACAATTCTACAAGACGAAGGTCAAGAAAGAAGATTTCCCGTGTGGAACGAAAAGAGACTCATTTTGTGTCAGGAGAGTGTCTAGAGAAATGTTTCCCTTTGTAAAGTAACAGTGAATTCAAAGAACCAAGAGCTGAATGTTGTTAAGAGCATTTCCTTTTGAAACTAACACGGAACGCACAATTCTACAAGACGAGGGTCAAGAAAGAAGATTTCCCGTGTGGAACGAAAAGAGATTCAATTTGTGTCAGGAGAGTGTCTAGAGAGGTTTCCCTTTGTAAAGTAACAGTGAATTCAATGAACCAAGAGCTGAATGTTGTTAAGAACATTTCCTTTTGAAAACTAACACGGAACGCACAATTCTACAAGACGAAGGTCAAGAAAGAAGATTTCCCGTGTGGAACGAAAAGAGACTCATTTTGTGTCAGGAGAGTGTCTAGAGAAATGTTTCCTTTGTAAAGTAACAGTGAATTCAAAGAACCAAGAGCTGAATGTTGTTAAGAACATTTCCTTTTGAAAACTAACACGAACGCACAATTCTACAAGACGAAGGTCAAGAAAGAAGATTTCCCGTGTGGAACGAAAAGAGACTCATTTTGTGTCAGGAGAGTGTCTAGAGAAATGTTTCCCTTTGTAAAGTAACAGTGAATTCAAAGAACCAAGAGCTGAATGTTGTTAAGAACATTTCCTTTTGAAAACTAACACGGAACGCACAATTCTACAAGACGAAGGTCAAGAAAGAAGATTTCCCGTGTGGAACGAAAAGAGACTCATTTTGTGTCAGGAGAGTGTCTAGAGAAATGTTTCCCTTTGTAAAGTAACAGAGAATTCAAAGAACCAAGAGCTGAATGTTGTTAAGAGCATTTCCTTTTGAAAACTAACACGGAACGCACAATTCTACAAGACGAAGGTCAAGAAAGAAGATTTCCCGTGTGGAACGAAAAGAGACTCATTTTGTGTCAGGAGAGTGTCTAGAGAAATGTTCCCTTTGTAAAGTAAGAGTGAATTCAAAGAACCAAGAGCTGAATGTTGTTAAGAACATTTCCTTTTGAAAACTAACACGGAACGCACAATTCTACAAGACGAAGGTTTAGAAAGAAGATTTCCCGTGTGGAACGAAAAGAGACTCATTTTGTGTCAGGAGAGTGTCTAGAGAAATGTTTCCCTTTGTAAAGTTACAGTGAATTCAACAAACCAAGAGCTGAATGTTGTTAAGATGCATTTCCTTTTGAAAAGCTAAACGTAAAGCACAATTCTACAAGACGAGGGTCAAGAAGAAGATTTCCCGTGTGGAACGAAAAGAGACTCATTTCTGTCTAGAGAGTGGTATAGAGAAGTGTTTTCCTTTGTAAAGTAACAGAAGAATTCAATGAACCAAGAGCTGAATGTTGTTAAGAACATTTCTTTAGAAAACTAACAACGAAACGCACAATTCCTACAAGACGAAGGTCAAGAAAGAAGATTTCCCGTGTTGGAGCGAAAAGAGAACTCATTTTGTGTCAGGAGAGTGTCTAGAGAAGTGTTTCCCTTTGTAAAGTAACAGTGAATTCAAGAACCAAGAGCTGAATGTTTTTAAGAAACATTTCCTTTTGAAACTAACACGGAACGCACAATTCTACAAGACGAAGGTCAAGAAAGAAGATTTCCGTGTGGAACGAAAAGAGACTCATTTTGTGTCAGGAGAGTGTCTAGAGAAATGTTTCCCTTTGCAAAGTAACAGTAAATTCAAAGAACCAAGAGCTGAATGTTGTTAAGAGCATTTCCTTTTGAAAACTAACACGGAAAGCACAATTCTACAAGATGAATGTCAAGAAAGAAGATTTCCCGTGTGGAACGAAAAGAGACTCATTTTGTGTCAGGAGAGTGTCTAGAGAAATGTTTCCTTTTGTAAAGTAACAGTGAATTCAACAAACCAAGAGCTGAATGTTGTAGAAGCATTTCCTTTTGAAAACTAACACAGAACGCACAATTCTACAAGACGAAGGTCTAGAAAGAAGATTTCCCGTTGTGGAAACGAAAAGAGACTCATTTTGGGTCAGGAGAGTGTCTAGAGAAATGTTTCCCTTTGCTAAAGTACAGTGATTCAATAAACCAAGAGCTGAATGTTGTTAAGAGCATTTCCTTTTGAAAGCTAACACGTAACGCACAATTCTACAAGACAAGGGACAAGAAAGAAGATTTCCCGTGTGGAACGAAAAGAGACTCATTTTGTGTCAGGAGAGTGTCTAGAGAGGTGTTTCCCTTTGTAAAGTAACAGTGAATTCAATGAACCAAGAGCTGAATGGTGTTAAGAGCATTTAATTTTGAAAGCTAACACGAAACGCACAATTCTACAAGACGAAGGTACAGAAAGAAGATTTCCCGTGTGGAACGAAAAGAGACTCATTTTGTGTCAGGAGAGTGTCTAGAGAAGTGTTTCCCTTTGTAAAGTAACAAAGAATTCAATGAACCCAGAGCTGAATGTGTAAGAACATTTCCTTTTGAAAACTAACACGAAACGCACAATTCTACAAGACGAAGGTCAAGAAAGAAGATTTCCCGTGTGGAACGAATAGAGACTCATTTTGCGTCAGGAGAGTGTCTGGAGAAGTGTTTCCCTTTGTCAAGTAAGAAAGAATTCAAAGAACGAAGAGCTGAATGTTGTTAAGAGCATTTCCTTTTGAAAACTAACAGGGAACGCACAATTCTACAAGACGAAGGTTTAGAAAGAAGATTTCCCATGTGGAACGAAAAAGAGACTCATTTTGTGTCAGAAGAGTGTCTAGAGAGAAATGCTTTCCTTTGTAAAAGTAAGCAGTGAATTCAACAAACCGAAGAGCTGAATGTTGTTAAGAACATTTCCTTTTGAAAACTAACACGAAACGCACAATTCTACAAAACGAAGGTCAAGAAAGAAGATGTTCCGTGTGGAACGAAAAGAGACTCATTTTGTGTCAGGAGAGTGTCTAGAGAAGTGTTTCCCTTTGTAAAATAACAGTGAATTCAAAGAACCAAGAGCTGAATGTTTTTAAGAGCATTTCCTTTTGAAAGCTAACACGTAACGCACAATTCTACAAGACGAGGGACAAGAAAGAAGATTTCCCGTGTGGAACGAAAAGAGACTCATTTTTTTGTCAGGAGAGTGTCCAGCGAAGTGTATCCCTTTGAAAAGTAACAGTGAATTCAAAGCACCAAGAGCTGAATGTTGTTAAGAACATTTCCTTTTGATAACTAACACGAAACGCAGAATTCTACAAGACGAAGGTCAAGAAAGAAGATTTAACGTGTGGAACGAAAAGAGACTCATTTTGTTTCAGGAGAGTGTCTAGTTAAATGTTTTCCTGTGTAAAGTAACAGTAAATTCAAAGAACCAAGAGCTGAATGTTGTTAAGAGCATTTCCTTTCGAAAACTAATACGGGAACGCACAATTATACAAGACGAAGGTTTAGAAAGAAGATTCACGTGTGGACGAAAAGAGGACAAATTTTGTGCTCAGGAGAGTGTCTAGCAGAAATGGCTTCCCTTTGTAAAGTAAAAGTGAATTCAACAGAACCAGAGCTGAAATGTTGTTAAGAACATTTCCTTTGAAAACTAACACGTAACGCACAATTCTACAAGACGAAGGTCAAGAAAGAAGATTTCCCGTGTGGAACGAAAAGAGACTCATTTTGTGTCAGGAGAGTGTCTAGAGAAATGTTTCCCTTTGTAAAGTAACAGTGAATTCAACAAACCAAGAGCTGAATGTTGTTAAGTAGCATTTCCTTTTGAAAGACTAACACAGAACGCACAATTCTACAAGACGAAGTCAAGAAAGAAGATTTCCCGTGTGGAACGAAAAGAGACTCATTTGTGTCAGAAGAGTGTCTAGAGAAGTGTTTCCCTTTGTAAAGTAAGCAGTGAATTCAAGAAACCAAGAGGCCGAATGTTGTTAAAGAGCAATTCTTTTTGAAAAGTAACACGGAACGCACAATTCTACAAGACGAAGGTCAAGAAAGAAGATTTCCCGTGTGGAACGAAAAGAGACTCATTTTGTGTCAGGAGAGTGTCTAGAGAAATGTTTCCCTTTGTAAAGTAACAGTGAATTCAAAGAACCAAGAGCTGAATGTTGTTAAGAACATTTCCTTTTGAAAACTAACACGAACGCACAATTCTACAAGACGAAGGTCAAGAAAGAAGATTTCCCGTGTGGAACGAAAAGAGACTCATTTTGTGTCAGGAGAGTGTCTAGAGAAATGTTTTCCTTTGTAAAGTAACAGTGAATTCAAAGAACCAAGAGCTGAATGTTGTTAAGAACATTTCCTTTTGAAAACTAACATGGAACGCACAATTCTACAAGACGAAGGTCAAGAAAGAAGATTTCCCGTGTGGAACGAAAAGAGACTCATTTTGTGTCAGGAGAGTGTCTAGAGAAATGTTTCCCTTTGTAAAGTAACAGTGAATTCAAAGAACCAAGAGCTGAATGTTGTTAAGAACATTTCCTTTTGAAAACTAACACGAAACGCACAATTCTACAAGACGAAGGTCAAGAAAGAAGATTTCCCGTGTGGAACGAAAAGAGACTCATTTTGTGTCAGGAGAGTGTCTAGAGAAATGTTTTCCTGTGTAAAGTAACAGTGAATTCAAAGAACCAAGAGCTGAATGTTGTTAAGAGCATTTCCTTTTGAAAACTAACACGGAAACGCACAATACTACAAGACGAAGGTCAAGAAAGAAGATTTCCCGTGTGGAACGAAAAGAGACTCATTTTGTGTCAGGAGAGTGTCTAGAGAAATGTTTCCCTTTGTAAAGTAACAGTGAATTCAAAGAACCAAGAGCTGAATGTTGTTAAGAACATTTCCTTTTGAAAACTAACACGAAACGCACAATTCTACAAGACGAAGGTCAAGAAAGAAGATTTCCCGTGTGGAACGAAAAGAGACTCATTTTGTGTCAGGAGAGTGTCTAGAGAAATGTTTCCCTTTGTAAAGTAACAGTGAATTCAAAGAACCAAGAGCTGAATGTTGTTAAGAACATTTCCTTTTGAAAACTAACACGGAACGCACAATTCTACAAGACGAAGGTCAAGAAAGAAGATTTCCCGTGTGGAACGAAAAGAGACTCATTTTGTGTCAGGAGAGTGTCTAGAGAAATGTTTCCTTTGTAAAGTAACAGTGAATTCAAAGAACCAAGAGCTGAATGTTGTTAAGAACATTTCCTTTTGAAAACTAACACGAACGCACAATTCTACAAGACGAAGGTCAAGAAAGAAGATTTCCCGTGTGGAACGAAAAGAGACTCATTTTGTGTCAGGAGAGTGTCTAGAGAAATGTTTCCCTTTGTAAAGTAACAGTGAATTCAAAGAACCAAGAGCTGAATGTTGTTAAGAACATTTCCTTTTGAAAACTAACACGAAACGCACAATTCTACAAGACGAAGGTCAAGAAAGAAGATTTCCCGTGTGGAACGAAAAGAGACTCATTTTGTGTCAGGAGAGTGTCTAGAGAAATGTTTCCCTTTGTAAAGTAACAGTGAATTCAAAGAACCAAGAGCTGAATGTTGTTAAGAACATTTCCTTTTGAAAACTAACACGAAACGCACAATTCTACAAGACGAAGGTCAAGAAAGAAGATTTCCCGTGTGGAACGAAAAGAGACTCATTTTGTGTCAGGAGAGTGTCTAGAGAAATGTTTCCCTTTGTAAAGTAACAGTGAATTCAAAGAACCAAGAGCTGAATGTTGTTAAGAACATTTCCTTTTGAAAACTAACACGAACGCACAATTCTACAAGACGAAGGTCAAGAAAGAAGATTTCCCGTGTGGAACGAAAAGAGACTCATTTTGTGTCAGGAGAGTGTCTAGAGAAATGTTTCCCTTTGTAAAGTAACAGTGAATTCCAAGAACCAAGAGCTGAATGTTGTTAAGAACATTTCCTTTTGAAAACTAACACGAAACGCACAATTCTACAAGACGAAGGTCAAGAAAGAAGATTTCCCGTGTGGAACGAAAAGAGACTCATTTTGTGTCAGGAGAGTGTCTAGAGAAATGTTTTCCTTTGTAAAGTAACAGTGAATTCAAAGAACCAAGAGCTGAATGTTGTTAAGAACATTTCCTTTTGAAAACTAACACGAAACGCACAATTCTACAAGACGAAGGTCAAGAAAGAAGATTTCCCGTGTGGAACGAAAAGAGACTCATTTTGTGTCAGGAGAGTGTCTAGAGAAATGTTTTCCTTTGTAAAGTAACAGTGAATTCAAAGAACCAAGAGCTGAATGTTGTTAAGAGCATTTCCTTTTGAAAACTAACACGGAACGCACAATTCTACAAGACGAAGGTCAAGAAAGAAGATTTCCCGTGTGGAACGAAAAGAGACTCATTTTGTGTCAGGAGAGTGTCTAGAGAAATGTTTTCCTTTGTAAAGTAACAGTAATTTCAAAGAACCAAGAGCTGAATGTTGTTAAGAACATTTCCTTTTGAAAACTAACACGAAACGCACAATTCTACAAGACGAAGGTCAAGAAAGAAGATTTCCCGTGTGGAACGAAAAGAGACTCATTTTGTGTCAGGAGAGTGTCTAGAGAAATGTTTTTCCTTTGTAAAGTAACAGTGAATTCAAAGAACCAAGAGCTGAATGTTGTTAAGAACATTTCCTTTTGAAAACTAACACGGAACGCACAATTCTACAAGACGAAGGTCAAGAAAGAAGATTTCCCGTGTGGAACGAAAAGAGACTCATTTTGTGTCAGGAGAGTGTCTAGAGAAATGTTTCCCTTTGTAAAGTAACAGTGAATTCAAAGAACCAAGAGCTGAATGTTGTTAAGAACATTTCCTTTTGAAAACTAACACGAAACGCACAATTCTACAAGACGAAGGTCAAGAAAGAAGATTTCCCGTGTGGAACGAAAAGAGACTCATTTTGTGTCAGGAGAGTGTCTAGAGAAATGTTTCCCTTTGTAAAGTAACAGTGAATTCAAAGAACCAAGAGCTGAATGTTGTTAAGATCATTTCCTTTTGAAAACTAACACGGAACGCACAATTCTACAAGACGAAGGTCAAGAAAGAAGATTTCCCGTGTGGAACGAAAAGAGACTCATTTTGTGTCAGGAGAGTGTCTAGAGAAATGTTTTCCTTTGTAAAGTAACAGTGAATTCAAAGAACCAAGAGCTGAATGTTGTTAAGAACATTTCCTTTTGAAAACTAACACGAAACGCACAATTCTACAAGACGAAGGTCAAGAAAGAAGATTTCCCGTGTGGAACGAAAAGAGACTCATTTTCGGTCAGGAGAGTGTCTAGAGACATGTTTCAATTTGTAATGCACAATGAATTCAAAGAACCAAGAGCTGAATGTTGTTAAGAACATTTCCTTTTGAAAACTAACACGGAACGCACAATTCTACAAGACGAAGGTCAAGAAAGAAGATTTCCCGTGTGGAACGAAAAGAGACTCATTTTGTGTCAGGAGAGTGTCTAGAGAAATGTTTCCTTTGTAAAGTAACAGTGAATTCAAAGAACCAAGAGCTGAATGTTGTTAAGAACATTTCCTTTTGAAAACTAACACGAAACGCACAATTCTACAAGACGAAGGTCAAGAAAGAAGATTTCCCGTGTGGAACGAAAAGAGACTCATTTTGTGTCAGGAGAGTGTCTAGAGAAATGTTTCCCTTTGTAAAGTAACAGTGAATTCAAAGAACCAAGAGCTGAATGTTGTTAAGAACATTTCCTTTTGAAAACTAACACGAAACGCACAATTCTACAAGACGAAGGTCAAGAAAGAAGATTTCCCGTGTGGAACGAAAAGAGACTCATTTTGTGTCAGGAGAGTGTCTAGAGAAATGTTTCCCTTTGTAAAGTAACAGTGAATTCAACGACCCAAGAGCTGAATGTTGTTAAGAACATTTCCTTTTGAAAACTAACACGAAACGCACAATTCTACAAGACGAAGGTCAAGAAAGAAGATTTCCCGTGTGGAACGAAAAGAGACTCATTTTGTGTCAGGAGAGTGTCTAGAGAAATGTTTCCCTTTGTAAAGTAACAGTGAATTCAAAGAACCAAGAGCTGAATGTTGTTAAGAACATTTCCTTTTGAAAACTAACACGGAACGCACAATTCTACAAGACGAAGGTCAAGAAAGAAGATTTCCCGTGTGGAACGAAAAGAGACTCATTTTGTGTCAGGAGAGAGTCTAGAGAAATGTTTCCCTGTGTAAAGTAACAGTGAATTCAAAGAACCAAGAGCTGAATGTTGTTAAGAACATTTCCTTTTGAAAACTAACACGAACGCACAATTCTACAAGACGAAGGTCAAGAAAGAAGATTTCCCGTGTGGAACGAAAAGAGACTCATTTTGTGTCAGGAGAGTGTCTAGAGAAATGTTTCCCTTTGTAAAGTAACAGTGAATTCAAAGAACCAAGAGCTGAATGTTGTTAAGAACATTTCCTTTTGAAAACTAACACGAAACGCACAATTCTACAAGACGAAGGTCAAGAAAGAAGATTTCCCGTGTGGAACGAAAAGAGACTCATTTTGTGTCAGGAGTGTCTAGAGAAATGTTTCCCTTTGTAAAGTAACAGTGAATTCAAAGAACCAAGAGCTGAATGTTGTTAAGAACATTTCCTTTTGAAAACTAACACGAACGCACAATTCTACAAGACGAAGGTCAAGAAAGAAGATTTCCCGTGTGGAACGAAAAGAGACTCATTTTGTGTCAGGAGAGTGTCTAGAGAAATGTTTCCCTTTGTAAAGTAACAGTGAATTCAAAGAACCAAGAGCTGAATGTTGTTAAGAACATTTCCTTTTGAAAACTAACACGAAACGCACAATTCTACAAGATGAGGGTCAAGAAAGAAGATTTCCCGTGTGGAACGAAAAGAGACTCATTTTGTGTCAGGAGAGTGTCTAGAGAAATGTTTTCCTTTGTAAAGTAACAGTGAATTCAAAGAACCAAGAGCTGAATGTTGTTAAGAACATTTCCTTTTGAAAACTAACACGGAACGCACAATTCTACAAGACGAAGGTCAAGAAAGAAGATTTCCCGTGTGGAACGAAAAGAGACTCATTTTGTGTCAGGAGAGTGTCTAGAGAAATGTTTCCCTTTGTAAAGTAACAGTGAATTCAAAGAACCAAGAGCTGAATGTTGTTAAGAACATTTCCTTTTGAAAACTAACACGGAACGCACAATTCTACAAGACGAAGGTCAAGAAAGAAGATTTCCCGTGTGGAACGAAAAGAGACTCATTTTGTGTCAGGAGAGTGTCTAGAGAAATGTTTTCCTGTGTAAAGTAACAGTGAATTCAAAGAACCAAGAGCTGAATGTTGTTAAGAACATTTCCTTTTGAAAACTAACACGGAACGCACAATTCTACAAGACGAAGGTCAAGAAAGAAGATTTCCCGTGTGGAACGAAAAGAGACTCATTTTGTGTCAGGAGAGTGTCTAGAGAAATGTTTCCCTTTGTAAAGTAACAGTGAATTCAAAGAACCAAGAGCTGAATGTTGTTAAGAACATTTCCTTTTGAAAACTAACACGAAACGCACAATTCTACAAGACGAAGGTCAAGAAAGAAGATTTCCCGTGTGGAACGAAAAGAGACTCATTTTGTGTCAGGAGAGTGTCTAGAGAAATGTTTCCCTTTGTAAAGTAACAGTGAATTCAAAGAACCAAGAGCTGAATGTTGTTAAGAACATTTCCTTTTGAAAACTAACACGAAACGCACAATTCTACAAGACGAAGGTCAAGAAAGAAGATTTCCCGTGTGGAACGAAAAGAGACTCATTTTGTGTCAGGAGAGTGTCTAGAGAAATGTTTTTCCTTTGTAAAGTAACAGTGAATTCAAAGAACCAAGAGCTGAATGTTGTTAAGAACATTTCCTTTTGAAAACTAACACGGAACGCACAATTCTACAAGACGAAGGTCAAGAAAGAAGATTTCCCGTGTGGAACGAAAAGAGACTCATTTTGTGTCAGGAGAGTGTCTAGAGAAATGTTTCCCTTTGTAAAGTAACAGTGAATTCAAAGAACCAAGAGCTGAATGTTGTTAAGAACATTTCCTTTTGAAAACTAACACGAAACGCACAATTCTACAAGACGAAGGTCAAGAAAGAAGATTTCCCGTGTGGAACGAAAAGAGACTCATTTTGTGTCAGGAGAGTGTCTAGAGAAATGTTTCCCTTTGTAAAGTAACAGTGAATTCAAAGAACCAAGAGCTGAATGTTGTTAAGAACATTTCCTTTTGAAAACTAACACGGAACGCACAATTCTACAAGACGAAGGTCAAGAAAGAAGATTTCCCGTGTGGAACGAAAAGAGACTCATTTTGTGTCAGGAGAGTGTCTAGAGAAATGTTTCCCTTGTAAAGTAACAGTGAATTCAAAGAACCAAGAGCTGAATGTTGTTAAGAACATTTCCTTTTGAAAACTAACACGAAACGCACAATTCTACAAGACGAAGGTCAAGAAAGAAGATTTCCCGTGTGGAACGAAAAGAGACTCATTTTGTGTCAGGAGAGTGTCTAGAGAAATGTTTCCCTTTGTAAAGTAACAGTGAATTCAAAGAACCAAGAGCTGAATGTTGTTAAGAACATTTCCTTTTGAAAACTAACACGGAACGCACAATTCTACAAGACGAAGGTCAAGAAAGAAGATTTCCCGTGTGGAACGAAAAGAGACTCATTTTGTGTCAGGAGAGTGTCTAGAGAAATGTTTCCCTTTGTAAAGTAACAGTGAATTCAAAGAACCAAGAGCTGAATGTTGTTAAGAACATTTCCTTTTGAAAACTAACACGAAACGCACAATTCTACAAGACGAAGGTCAAGAAAGAAGATTTCCCGTGTGGAACGAAAAGAGACTCATTTTGTGTCAGGAGAGTGTCTAGAGAAATGTTTTCCTGTGTAAAGTAACAGTGAATTCAAAGAACCAAGAGCTGAATGTTGTTAAGAACATTTCCTTTTGAAAACTAACACGAACTCACAATTCTACAAGACGAGGGTCAAGAAAGAAGATTTCCCGTGTGGAACGAAAAGAGACTCATTTTGTGTCAGGAGAGTGTCTAGAGAAATGTTTTCCCTTTGTAAAGTAACAGTGAATTCAAAGAACCAAGAGCTGAATGTTGTTAAGAACATTTCCTTTTGAAAACTAACACGAAACGCACAATTCTACAAGACGAAGGTCAAGAAAGAAGATTTCCCGTGTGGAACGAAAAGAGACTCATTTTGTGTCAGGAGAGTGTCTAGAGAAATGTTTCCCTTTGTAAAGTAACAGTGAATTCAAAGAACCAAGAGCTGAATGTTGTTAAGAACATTTCCTTTTGAAAACTAACAGCGAACGCACAATTCTACAAGACGAGGGTCAAGAAAGAAGATTTCCCGTGTGGAACGAAAAGAGACTCATTTTGTGTCAGGAGAGTGTCTAGAGAAATGTTTCCTTTGTAAAGTAACAGTGAATTCAAAGAACCAAGAGCTGAATGTTGTTAAGAACATTTCCTTTTGAAAACTAACACGGAACGCACAATTCTACAAGACGAAGGTCAAGAAAGAAGATTTCCCGTGTGGAACGAAAAGAGACTCATTTTGTGTCAGGAGAGTGTCTAGAGAAATGTTTCCCTTTGTAAAGTAAGAGTGAATTCAAAGAACCAAGAGCTGAATGTTGTTAAGAACATTTCCTTTTGAAAACTAACACGAAACGCACAATTCTACAAGACGAAGGTCAAGAAAGAAGATTTCCCGTGTGGAACGAAAAGAGACTCATTTTGTGTCAGGAGAGTGTCTAGAGAAATGTTTCCCTTTGTAAAGTAACAGTGAATTCAAAGAACCAAGAGCTGAATGTTGTTAAGAACATTTCCTTTTGAAAACTAACACGAACGCACAATTCTACAAGACGAAGGTCAAGAAAGAAGATTTCCCGTGTGGAACGAAAAGAGACTCATTTTGTGTCAGGAGAGTGTCTAGAGAAATGTTTCCCTTTGTAAAGTAACAGTGAATTCAAAGAACCAAGAGCTGAATGTTGTTAAGAACATTTCCTTTTGAAAAATAACACGAACTCACAATTCTACAAGACGAAGGTCAAGAAAGAAGATTTCCCGTGTGGAACGAAAAGAGACTCATTTTGTGTCAGGAGAGTGTCTAGAGAAATGTTTCCCTTTGTAAAGTAACAGTGAATTCAAAGAACCAAGAGCTGAATGTTGTTAAGAACATTTCCTTTTGAAAACTAACACGGAACGCACAATTCTACAAGACGAAGGTCAAGAAAGAAGATTTCCCGTGTGGAACGAAAAGAGACTCATTTTGTGTCAGGAGAGTGTCTAGAGAAATGTTTCCTTTGTAAAGTAACAGTGAATTCAAAGAACCAAGAGCTGAATGTTGTTAAGAACATTTCCTTTTGAAAACTAACACGGAACGCACAATTCTACAAGACGAAGGTCAAGAAAGAAGATTTCCCGTGTGGAACGAAAAGAGACTCATTTTGTGTCAGGAGAGTGTCTAGAGAAATGTTTCCTTTTGTAAAGTAACAGTGAATTCAAAGAACCAAGAGCTGAATGTTGTTAAGAACATTTCCTTTTGAAAACTAACACGAAACGCACAATTCTACAAGACGAAGGTCAAGAAAGAAGATTTCCCGTGTGGAACGAAAAGAGACTCATTTTGTGTCAGGAGAGTGTCTAGAGAAATGTTTTCCTTTGTAAAGTAACAGTGAATTCAAAGAACCAAGAGCTGAATGTTGTTAAGAACATTTCCTTTTTAAAACTAACACGGAACGCACAATTCTACAAGACGAAGGTCAAGAAAGAAGATTTCCCGTGTGGAACGAAAAGAGACTCATTTTGTGTCAGGAGAGTGTCTAGAGAAATGTTTCCCTTTGTAAAGTAACAGTGAATTCAAAGAACCAAGAGCTGAATGTTGTTAAGAACATTTCCTTTTGAAAACTAACACGGAACGCACAATTCTACAAGACGAAGGTCAAGAAAGAAGATTTCCCGTGTGGAACGAAAAGAGACTCATTTTGTGTCAGGAGAGTGTCTAGAGAAATGTTTCCCTTTGTAAAGTAACAGTGAATTCAAAGAACCAAGAGCTGAATGTTGTTAAGAACATTTCCTTTTGAAAACTAACACGAAACGCACAATTCTACAAGACGAAGGTCAAGAAAGAAGATTTCCCGTGTGGAACGAAAAGAGACTCATTTTGTGTCAGGAGAGTGTCTAGAGAAATGTTTCCCTTTGTAAAGTAACAGTGAATTCAAAGAACCAAGAGCTGAATGTTGTTAAGAACATTTCCTTTTGAAAACTAACACGGAACGCACAATTCTACAAGACGAAGGTCAAGAAAGAAGATTTCCCGTGTGGAACGAAAAGAGACTCATTTTGTGTCAGGAGAGTGTCTAGAGAGATGTTTCCCTTTGTAAAGTAAGAGTGAATTCAAAGAACCAAGAGCTGAATGTTGTTAAGAACATTTCCTTTTGAAAACTAACACGGAACGCACAATTCTACAAGACGAAGGTCAAGAAAGAAGATTTCCCGTGTGGAACGAAAAGAGACTCATTTTGTGTCAGGAGAGTGTCTAGAGAAATGTTTCCCTTTGTAAAGTAAGAGTTAATTCAAAGAACCAAGAGCTGAATGTTGTTAAGAACATTTCCTTTTGAAAACTAACACGAAACGCACAATTCTACAAGACGAAGGTCAAGAAAGAAGATTTCCCGTGTGGAACGAAAAGAGACTCATTTTGTGTCAGGAGAGTGTCTAGAGAAATGTTTCCCTTTGTAAAGTAACAGTGAATTCAAAGAACCAAGAGCTGAATGTTGTTAAGAACATTTCCTTTTGAAAACTAACACGAAACGCACAATTCTACAAGACGAAGGTCAAGAAAGAAGATTTCCCGTGTGGAACGAAAAGAGACTCATTTTGTGTCAGGAGAGTGTCTAGAGAAATGTTTCCCTTTGTAAAGTAACAGTGAATTCAAAGAACCAAGAGCTGAATGTTGTTAAGAACATTTCCTTTTGAAAACTAACACGAAACGCACAATTCTACAAGACGAAGGTCAAGAAAGAAGATTTCCCGTGTGGAACGAAAAGAGACTCATTTTGTGTCAGGAGAGTGTCTAGAGAAATGTTTCCCTTTGTAAAGTAACAGTGAATTCAAAGAACCAAGAGCTGAATGTTGTTAAGAACATTTCCTTTTGAAAACTAACACGGAACGCACAATTCTACAAGACGAAGGTCAAGAAAGAAGATTTCCCGTGTGGAACGAAAAGAGACTCATTTTGTGTCAGGAGAGTGTCTAGAGAAATGTTTCCCTTTGTAAAGTAACAGTGAATTCAATGAACCAAGAGCTGAATGTTGTTAAGAACATTTCCTTTTGAAAACTAACACGAAACGCACAATTCTACAAGACGAAGGTCAAGAAAGAAGATTTCCCGTGTGGAACGAAAAGAGACTCATTTTGTGTCAGGAGAGTGTCTAGAGAAATGTTTTCCTTTGTAAAGTAACAGTGAATTCAAAGAACCAAGAGCTGAATGTTGTTAAGAACATTTCCTTTTGAAAACTAACACGAAACGCACAATTCTACAAGACGAAGGTCAAGAAAGAAGATTTCCCGTGTGGAACGAAAAGAGACTCATTTTGTGTCAGGAGAGTGTCTAGAGAAATGTTTCCCTTTGTAAAGTAACAGTGAATTCAAAGAACCAAGAGCTGAATGTTGTTAAGAACATTTCCTTTTGAAAACTAACACGAACGCACAATTCTACAAGACGAAGGTCAAGAAAGAAGATTTCCCGTGTGGAACGAAAAGAGACTCATTTTGTGTCAGGAGAGTGTCTAGAGAAATGTTTCCCTTTGTAAAGTAACAGTGAATTCAAAGAACCAAGAGCTGAATGTTGTTAAGAACATTTCCTTTTGAAAACTAACACGGAACGCACAATTCTACAAGACGAAGGTCAAGAAAGAAGATTTCCCGTGTGGAACGAAAAGAGACTCATTTTGTGTCAGGAGAGTGTCTAGAGAAATGTTTCCCTTTGTAAAGTAACAGTGAATTCAAAGAACCAAGAGCTGAATGTTGTTAAGAACATTTCCTTTTGAAAACTAACACGAAACGCACAATTCTACAAGACGAAGGTCAAGAAAGAAGATTTCCCGTGTGGAACGAAAAGAGACTCATTTTGTGTCAGGAGAGTGTCTAGAGAAATGTTTCCCTTTGTAAAGTAACAGTGAATTCAAAGAACCAAGAGCTGAATGTTGTTAAGAACATTTCCTTTTGAAAACTAACACGGAACGCACAATTCTACAAGACGAAGGTCAAGAAAGAAGATTTCCCGTGTGGAACGAAAAGAGACTCATTTTGTGTCAGGAGAGTGTCTAGAGAAATGTTTCCCTTTGTAAAGTAACAGTGAATTCAAAGAACCAAGAGCTGAATGTTGTTAAGAACATTTCCTTTTGAAAACTAACACGAACGCACAATTCTACAAGACGAAGGTCAAGAAAGAAGATTTCCCGTGTGGAACGAAAAGAGACTCATTTTGTGTCAGGAGAGTGTCTAGAGAAATGTTTCCCTTTGTAAAGTAACAGTGAATTCAAAGAACCAAGAGCTGAATGTTGTTAAGAACATTTCCTTTTGAAAACTAACACGAAACGCACAATTCTACAAGACGAAGGTCAAGAAAGAAGATTTCCCGTGTGGAACGAAAAGAGACTCATTTTGTGTCAGGAGAGTGTCTAGAGAAATGTTTCCCTTTGTAAAGTAACAGTGAATTCAAAGAACCAAGAGCTGAATGTTGTTAAGAACATTTCCTTTTGAAAACTAACACGAAACGCACAATTCTACAAGACGAAGGTCAAGAAAGAAGATTTCCCGTGTGGAACGAAAAGAGACTCATTTTGTGTCAGGAGAGTGTCTAGAGAAATGTTTTCCTTTGTAAAGTAACAGTGAATTCAAAGAACCAAGAGCTGAATGTTGTTAAGAACATTTCCTTTTGAAAACTAACACGAAACGCACAATTCTACAAGACGAAGGTCAAGAAAGAAGATTTCCCGTGTGGAACGAAAAGAGACTCATTTTGTGTCAGGAGAGTGTCTAGAGAAATGTTTCCCTTTGTAAAGTAACAGTGAATTCAAAGAACCAAGAGCTGAATGTTGTTAAGAACATTTCCTTTTGAAAACTAACACGAAACGCACAATTCTACAAGACGAAGGTCAAGAAAGAAGATTTCCCGTGTGGAACGAAAAGAGACTCATTTTGTGTCAGGAGAGTGTCTAGAGAAATGTTTCCCTTTGTAAAGTAACAGTGAATTCAAAGAACCAAGAGCTGAATGTTGTTAAGAACATTTCCTTTTGAAAACTAACACGGAACGCAGAATTCTACAAGACGAAGGTCAAGAAAGAAGATTTCCCGTGTGGAACGAAAAGAGACTCATTTTGTGTCAGGAGAGTGTCTAGAGAAATGTTTTCCCTTTGTAAAGTAACAGTGAATTCAAAGAACCAAGAGCTGAATGTTGTTAAGAACATTTCCTTCTGAAAACTAACACGGAACGCACAATTCTACAAGAGGAAGGTCAAGAAAGAAGATTTCCCATGTGCAACGAAAAAGGACTCATTTTGTGTCAGGAGAGTGTCTAGAGAAATGTTTCCCTTTGTAAAGTAACAGTGAATTCAAAGAACCAAGAGCTGAATGTTGTTAAGAACATTTCCTTTTGAAAACTAACACGAAACGCACAATTCTACAAGACGAAGGTCAAGAAAGAAGATTTCCCGTGTGGAACGAAAAGAGACTCATTTTGTGTCAGGAGAGTGTCTAGAGAAATGTTTTCCTTTGTAAAGTAACAGTGAATTCAAAGAACCAAGAGCTGAATGTTGTTAAGAGCATTTCCTTTTGAAAACTAACACGGAACGCACAATTCTACAAGACGAAGGTCAAGAAAGAAGATTTCCCGTGTGGAACGAAAAGAGACTCATTTTGTGTCAGGAGAGTGTCTAGAGAAATGTTTCCCTTTGTAAAGTAACAGTGAATTCAAAGAACCAAGAGCTGAATGTTGTTAAGAACATTTCCTTTTGAAAACTAACACGAAACGCACAATTCTACAAGACGAAGGTCAAGAAAGAAGATTTCCCGTGTGGAACGAAAAGAGACTCATTTTGTGTCAGGAGAGTGTCTAGAGAAATGTTTCCCTTTGTAAAGTAACAGTGAATTCAAAGAACCAAGAGCTGAATGTTGTTAAGAACATTTCCTTTTGAAAACTAACACGAAACGCACAATTCTACAAGACGAAGGTCAAGAAAGAAGATTTCCCGTGTGGAACGAAAAGAGACTCATTTTGTGTCAGGAGAGTGTCTAGAGAAATGTTTTCCTTTGTAAAGTAACAGTGAATTCAAAGAACCAAGAGCTGAATGTTGTTAAGAACATTTCCTTTTGAAAACTAACACGGAACGCACAATTCTACAAGACGAAGGTCAAGAAAGAAGATTTCCCGTGTGGAACGAAAAGAGACTCATTTTGTGTCAGGAGAGTGTCTAGAGAAATGTTTCCCTTTGTAAAGTAACAGTGAATTCAATGAACCAAGAGCTGAATGTTGTTAAGAACATTTCCTTTTGAAAACTAACACGAAACGCACAATTCTACAAGACGAAGGTCAAGAAAGAAGATTTCCCGTGTGGAACGAAAAGAGACTCATTTTGTGTCAGGAGAGTGTCTAGAGAAATGTTTCCCTTTGTAAATTAACAGTGAATTCAAAGAACCAAGAGCTGAATGTTGTTAAGAACATTTCCTTTTGAAAACTAACACGGAACGCACAATTCTACAAGACGAAGGACAAGAAAGAAGATTTCCCGTGTGGAACGAAAAGAGACTCATTTTGTGTCAGGAGAGTGTCTAGAGAAATGTTTCCCTTTGTAAAGTAACAGTGAATTCAATGAACCAAGAGCTGAATGTTGTTAAGAACATTTCCTTTTGAAAACTAACACGAAACGCACAATTCTACAAGACGAAGGTCAAGAAAGAAGATTTCCCGTGTGGAACGAAAAGAGACTCATTTTGTGTCAGGAGAGTGTCTAGAGAAATGTTTCCCTTTGTAAAGTAAGAGTGAATTCAAAGAACCAAGAGCTGAATGTTGTTAAGAACATTTCCTTTTGAAAACTAACACGAAACGCACAATTCTACAAGACGAAGGTCAAGAAAGAAGATTTCCCGTGTGGAACGAAAAGAGACTCATTTTGTGTCAGGAGAGTGTCTAGAGAAATGTTTTCCCTTTGTAAAGTAACAGTGAATTCAAAGAACCAAGAGCTGAATGTTGTTAAGAACATTTCCTTTTGAAAACTAACACGAAACGCACAATTCTACAAGACGAAGGTCAAGAAAGAAGATTTCCCGTGTGGAACGAAAAGAGACTCATTTTGTGTCAGGAGAGTGTCTAGAGAAATGTTTCCCTTTGTAAAGTAACAGTGAATTCAAAGAACCAAGAGCTGAATGTTGTTAAGAACATTTCCTTTTGAAAACTAACACGAACGCACAATTCTACAAGACGAAGGTCAAGAAAGAAGATTTCCCGTGTGGAACGAAAAGAGACTCATTTTGTGTCAGGAGAGTGTCTAGAGAAATGTTTCCCTTTGTAAAGTAACAGTGAATTCAAAGAACCAAGAGCTGAATGTTGTTAAGAACATTTCCTTTTGAAAACTAACACGAACGCACAATTCTACAAGACGAAGGTCAAGAAAGAAGATTTCCCGTGTGGAACGAAAAGAGACTCATTTTGTGTCAGGAGAGTGTCTAGAGAAATGTTTCCCTTTGTAAAGTAAGAGTTAATTCAAAGAACCAAGAGCTGAATGTTGTTAAGAACATTTCCTTTTGAAAACTAACACGAAACGCACAATTCTACAAGACGAAGGTCAAGAAAGAAGATTTCCCGTGTGGAACGAAAAGAGACTCATTTTGTGTCAGGAGAGTGTCTAGAGAAATGTTTCCCTTTGTAAAGTAACAGTGAATTCAAAGAACCAAGAGCTGAATGTTGTTAAGAGCATTTCCTTTTGAAAACTAACACGGAACGCACAATTCTACAAGACGAAGGTCAAGAAAGAAGATTTCCCGTGTGGAACGAAAAGAGACTCATTTTGTGTCAGGAGAGTGTCTAGAGAAATGTTTCCCTTTGTAAAGTAACAGTGAATTCAAAGAACCAAGAGCTGAATGTTGTTAAGAACATTTCCTTTTGAAAACTAACACGAAACGCACAATTCTACAAGACGAAGGTCAAGAAAGAAGATTTCCCGTGTGGAACGAAAAGAGACTCATTTTGTGTCAGGAGAGTGTCTAGAGAAATGTTTCCCTTTGTAAAGTAACAGTGAATTCAAAGAACCAAGAGCTGAATGTTGTTAAGAACATTTCCTTTTGAAAACTAACACGGAACGCACAATTCTACAAGACGAAGGTCAAGAAAGAAGATTTCCCGTGTGGAACGAAAAGAGACTCATTTTCTGTCAGGAGAGTGTCTAGGGAAATGTTTCCTTTGTAAAGTAACAGTGAATTCAAAGAACCAAGAGCTGAATGTTGTTAAGAACATTTCCTTTTGAAAACTAACACGGAACGCACAATTCTACAAGACGAAGGTCAAGAAAGAAGATTTCCCGTGTGGAACGAAAAGAGACTCATTTTGTGTCAGGAGAGTGTCTAGAGAAATGTTTCCCTTTGTAAAGTAACAGTGAATTCAAAGAACCAAGAGCTGAATGTTGTTAAGAACATTTCCTTTTGAAAACTAACACGGAACGCACAATTCTACAAGACGAAGGTCAAGAAAGAAGATTTCCCGTGTGGAACGAAAAGAGACTCATTTTGTGTCAGGAGAGTGTCTAGAGAAATGTTTCCCTTTGTAAAGTAACAGTGAATTCAAAGAACCAAGAGCTGAATGTTGTTAAGAACATTTCCTTTTGAAAACTAACACGAAACGCACAATTCTACAAGACGAAGGTCAAGAAAGAAGATTTCCCGTGTGGAACGAAAAGAGACTCATTTTGTGTCAGGAGAGTGTCTAGAGAAATGTTTCCCTTTGTAAAGTAAGAGTGAATTCAAAGAACCAAGAGCTGAATGTTGTTAAGAACATTTCCTTTTGAAAACTAACACGGAACGCACAATTCTACAAGACGAAGGTCAAGAAAGAAGATTTCCCGTGTGGAACGAAAAGAGACTCATTTTGTGTCAGGAGAGTGTCTAGAGAAATGTTTCCCTTTGTAAAGTAAGAGTGAATTCAAAGAACCAAGAGCTGAATGTTGTTAAGAACATTTCCTTTTGAAAACTAACACGGAACGCACAATTCTACAAGACGAAGGTCAAGAAAGAAGATTTCCCGTGTGGAACGAAAAGAGACTCATTTTGTGTCAGGAGAGTGTCTAGAGAAATGTTTTCCTTTGTAAAGTAACAGTGAATTCAAAGAACCAAGAGCTGAATGTTGTTAAGAACATTTCCTTTTGAAAACTAACACGAAACGCACAATTCTACAAGACGAGGGTCAAGAAAGAAGATTTCCCGTGTGGAACGAAAAGAGACTCATTTTGTGTCAGGAGAGTGTCTAGAGAAATGTTTCCTTTGGAAAGTAACAGTGAATTCAAAGAACCAAGAGCTGAATGTTGTTAAGAACATTTCCTTTTGAAAACTAACACAGAACGCACAATTCTACAAGACGAGAGTCAAGAAAGAAGATTTCCCGTGTGGAACGAAAAGAGACTCATTTTGTGTCAGGAGAGTGTCTAGAGAAATGTTTCCCTTTGTAAAGTAACAGTGAATTCAAAGAACCAAGAGCTGAATGTTGTTAAGAACATTTCCTTTTGAAAACTAACACGAAACGCACAATTCTACAAGACGAAGGTCAAGAAAGAAGATTTCCCGTGTGGAACGAAAAGAGACTCATTTTGTGTCAGGAGAGTGTCTAGAGAAATGTTTTCCTTTGTAAAGTAACAGTGAATTCAAAGAACCAAGAGCTGAATGTTGTTAAGAACATTTCCTTTTGAAAACTAACACGAAACGCACAATTCTACAAGACGAAGGTCAAGAAAGAAGATTTCCCGTGTGGAACGAAAAGAGACTCATTTTGTGTCAGGAGAGTGTCTAGAGAAATGTTTCCTTTGGAAAGTAACAGTGAATTCAAAGAACCAAGAGCTGAATGTTATTAAGAACATTTCCTTTTGAAAACTAACACGAAAGCCACAATTCTACAAGACGAAGGTCAAGAAAGAAGATTTCCCGTGTGGAACGAAAAGAGACTCATTTTGTGTCAGGAGAGTGTCTAGAGAAATGTTTCCCTTTGTAAAGTAACAGTGAATTCAAAGAACCAAGAGCTGAATGTTGTTAAGAACATTTCCTTTTGAAAACTAACACGAAACGCACAATTCTACAAGACGAAGGTCAAGAAAGAAGATTTCCCGTGTGGAACGAAAAGAGACTCATTTTGTGTCAGGAGAGTGTCTAGAGAAATGTTTCCCTTTGTAAAGTAAGAGTTAATTCAAAGAACCAAGAGCTGAATGTTGTTAAGAACATTTCCTTTTGAAAACTAACACGAAACGCACAATTCTACAAGACGAAGGTCAAGAAAGAAGATTTCCCGTGTGGAACGAAAAGAGACTCATTTTGTGTCAGGAGAGTGTCTAGAGAAATGTTTCCCTTTGTAAAGTAACAGTGAATTCAAAGAACCAAGAGCTGAATGTTGTTAAGAACATTTCCTTTTGAAAACTAACACGGAACGCACAATTCTACAAGACGAAGGTCAAGAAAGAAGATTTCCCGTGTGGAACGAAAAGAGACTCATTTTGTGTCAGGAGAGTGTCTAGAGAAATGTTTCCCTTTGTAAAGTAACAGTGAATTCAAAGAACCAAGAGCTGAATGTTGTTAAGAACATTTCCTTTTGAAAACTAACACGAAACGCACAATTCTACAAGACGAAGGTCAAGAAAGAAGATTTCCCGTGTGGAACGAAAAGAGACTCATTTTGTGTCAGGAGAGTGTCTAGAGAAATGTTTCCCTTTGTAAAGTAACAGTGAATTCAAAGAACCAAGAGCTGAATGTTGTTAAGAACATTTCCTTTTGAAAACTAACACGGAACGCACAATTCTACAAGACGAAGGTCAAGAAAGAAGATTTCCCGTGTGGAACGAAAAGAGACTCATTTTGTGTCAGGAGAGTGTCTAGAGAAATGTTTCCCTTTGTAAAGTAACAGTGAATTCAATGAACCAAGAGCTGAATGTTGTTAAGAACATTTCCTTTTGAAAACTAACACGAAACGCACAATTCTACAAGACGAAGGTCAAGAAAGAAGATTTCCCGTGTGGAACGAAAAGAGACTCATTTTGTGTCAGGAGAGTGTCTAGAGAAATGTTTCCCTTTGTAAAGTAACAGTGAATTCAAAGAACCAAGAGCTGAATGTTGTTAAGAACATTTCCTTTTGAAAACTAACACGAAACGCACAATTCTACAAGACGAAGGTCAAGAAAGAAGATTTCCCGTGTGGAACGAAAAGAGACTCATTTTGTGTCAGGAGAGTGTCTAGAGAAATGTTTCCCTTTGTAAAGTAACAGTGAATTCAAAGAACCAAGAGCTGAATGTTGTTAAGAACATTTCCTTTTGAAAACTAACACGAACGCACAATTCTACAAGACGAAGGTCAAGAAAGAAGATTTCCCGTGTGGAACGAAAAGAGACTCATTTTGTGTCAGGAGAGTGTCTAGAGAAATGTTTCCCTTTGTAAAGTAACAGTGAATTCAAAGAACCAAGAGCTGAATGTTGTTAAGAACATTTCCTTTTGAAAACTAACACGAAACGCACAATTCTACAAGACGAAGGTCAAGAAAGAAGATTTCCCGTGTGGAACGAAAAGAGACTCATTTTGTGTCAGGAGAGTGTCTAGAGAAATGTTTCCCTTTGTAAAGTAACAGTGAATTCAAAGAACCAAGAGCTGAATGTTGTTAAGAACATTTCCTTTTGAAAACTAACACGAAACGCACAATTCTACAAGACGAAGGTCAAGAAAGAAGATTTCCCGTGTGGAACGAAAAGAGACTCATTTTGTGTCAGGAGAGTGTCTAGAGAAATGTTTCCCTTTGTAAAGTAACAGTGAATTCAAAGAACCAAGAGCTGAATGTTGTTAAGAACATTTCCTTTTGAAAACTAACACGGAACGCACAATTCTACAAGACGAAGGTCAAGAAAGAAGATTTCCCGTGTGGAACGAAAAGAGACTCATTTTGTGTCAGGAGAGTGTCTAGAGAAATGTTTCCCTTTGTAAAGTAACAGTGAATTCAAAGAACCAAGAGCTGAATGTTGTTAAGAACATTTCCTTTTGAAAACTAACACGAAACGCACAATTCTACAAGACGAAGGTCAAGAAAGAAGATTTCCCGTGTGGAACGAAAAGAGACTCATTTTGTGTCAGGAGAGTGTCTAGAGAAATGTTTTCCTGTGTAAAGTAACAGTGAATTCAAAGAACCAAGAGCTGAATGTTGTTAAGAACATTTCCTTTTGAAAACTAACACGGAACGCACAATTCTACAAGACGAAGGTCAAGAAAGAAGATTTCCCGTGTGGAACGAAAAGAGACTCATTTTGTGTCAGGAGAGTGTCTAGAGAAATGTTTCCCTTTGTAAAGTAACAGTGAATTCAAAGAACCAAGAGCTGAATGTTGTTAAGAGCATTTCCTTTTGAAAACTAACACGGAACGCACAATTCTACAAGACGAAGGTCAAGAAAGAAGATTTCCCGTGTGGAACGAAAAGAGACTCATTTTCGGTCAGGAGAGTGTCTAGAGATGTGTTTCCTTTGGAAAGTAACAGTGAATTCAAAGAACCAAGAGCTGAATGTTATTAAGATCATCTCCTTTTGAAAACTAACACGAAACGCACAATTCTACAAGACGAAGGTCAAGAAAGAAGATTTCCCGTGTGGAACGAAAAGAGACTCATTTTGTGTCAGGAGAGTGTCTAGAGAAATGTTTCCTTTGTAAAGTAACAGTGAATTCAAAGAACCAAGAGCTGAATGTTGTTAAGAACATTTCCTTTTGAAAACTAACACGGAACGCACAATTCTACAAGACGAAGGTCAAGAAAGAAGATTTCCCGTGTGGAACGAAAAGAGACTCATTTTGTGTCAGGAGAGTGTCTAGAGAAATGTTTCCCTTTGTAAAGTAACAGTGAATTCAAAGAACCAAGAGCTGAATGTTGTTAAGAACATTTCCTTTTGAAAACTAACACGAAACGCACAATTCTACAAGACGAAGGTCAAGAAAGAAGATTTCCCGTGTGGAACGAAAAGAGACTCATTTTGTGTCAGGAGAGTGTCTAGAGAAATGTTTCCCTTTGTAAAGTAAGAGTTAATTCAAAGAACCAAGAGCTGAATGTTGTTAAGAACATTTCCTTTTGAAAACTAACACGAAACGCACAATTCTACAAGACGAAGGTCAAGAAAGAAGATTTCCCGTGTGGAACGAAAAGAGACTCATTTTGTGTCAGGAGAGTGTCTAGAGAAATGTTTCCCTTTGTAAAGTAACAGTGAATTCAAAGAACCAAGAGCTGAATGTTGTTAAGAACATTTCCTTTTGAAAACTAACATGGAAACTCTCATTTCTACAAGACGAAGGTCAAGAAAGAAGATTTCCCGTGTGGAACGAAAAGAGACTCATTTTGTGTCAGGAGAGTGTGTAAAGAAATGTTTCCCTTTGTAAAGTAACAGTGAATTCAAAGAACCAAGAGCTGAATGTTGTTAAGAACATTTCCTTTTGAAAACTAACACGGAACGCACAATTCTACAAGACGAAGGTCAAGAAAGAAGATTTCCCGTGTGGAACGAAAAGAGACTCATTTTGTGTCAGGAGAGTGTCTAGAGAAATGTTTCCCTTTGTAAAGTAACAGTGAATTCAAAGAACCAAGAGCTGAATGTTGTTAAGAACATTTCCTTTTGAAAACTAACACGGAACGCACAATTCTACAAGACGAAGGTCAAGAAAGAAGATTTCCCGTGTGGAACGAAAAGAGACTCATTTTGTGTCAGGAGAGTGTCTAGAGAAATGTTTCCCTTTGTAAAGTAACAGTGAATTCAAAGAACCAAGAGCTGAATGTTGTTAAGAACATTTCCTTTTGAAAACTAACACGAAACGCACAATTCTACAAGACGAAGGTCAAGAAAGAAGATTTCCCGTGTGGAACGAAAAGAGACTCATTTTGTGTCAGGAGAGTGTCTAGAGAAATGTTTCCCTTTGTAAAGTAACAGTGAATTCAAAGAACCAAGAGCTGAATGTTGTTAAGAACATTTCCTTTTGAAAACTAACACGAAACGCACAATTCTACAAGACGAAGGTCAAGAAAGAAGATTTCCCGTGTGGAACGAAAAGAGACTCATTTTGTGTCAGGAGAGTGTCTAGAGAAATGTTTCCCTTTGTAAAGTAACAGTGAATTCAAAGAACCAAGAGCTGAATGTTGTTAAGAACATTTCCTTTTGAAAACTAACACGAAACGCCCAATTCTACAAGACGAAGGTCAAGAAAGAAGATTTCCCGTGTGGAACGAAAAGAGACTCATTTTGTGTCAGGAGAGTGTATAGAGAAATGTTTTCCCTTTGTAAAGTAACAGTGAATTCAAAGAACCAAGAGCTGAATGTTGTTAAGAACATTTCCTTTTGAAAACTAACACGGAACGCACAATTCTACAAGACGAAGGTCAAGAAAGAAGATTTCCCGTGTGGAACGAAAAGAGACTCATTTTGTGTCAGGAGAGTGTCTAGAGATGTGTTTCCTTTGTAAAGTAACAGTGAATTCAAAGAACCAAGAGCTGAATGTTGTTAAGAACATTTCCTTTTGAAAACTAACACGAAACGCACAATTCTACAAGACGAAGGTCAAGAAAGAAGATTTCCCGTGTGGAACGAAAAGAGACTCATTTTGTGTCAGGAGAGTGTCTAGAGAAATGTTTCCCTTTGTAAAGTAAGAGTTAATTCAAAGAACCAAGAGCTGAATGTTGTTAAGAACATTTCCTTTTGAAAACTAACACGAAACGCACAATTCTACAAGACGAAGGTCAAGAAAGAAGATTTCCCGTGTGGAACGAAAAGAGACTCATTTTGTGTCAGGAGAGTGTCTAGAGAAATGTTTCCCTTTGTAAAGTAACAGTGAATTCAAAGAACCAAGAGCTGAATGTTGTTAAGAACATTTCCTTTTGAAAACTAACACGAAACGCACAATTCTACAAGACGAAGGTCAAGAAAGAAGATTTCCCGTGTGGAACGAAAAGAGACTCATTTTGTGTCAGGAGAGTGTCTAGAGAAATGTTTCCCTTTGTAAAGTAACAGTGAATTCAAAGAACCAAGAGCTGAATGTTGTTAAGAACATTTCCTTTTGAAAACTAACACGGAACGCACAATTCTACAAGACGAAGGTCAAGAAAGAAGATTTCCCGTGTGGAACGAAAAGAGACTCATTTTGTGTCAGGAGAGTGTCTAGAGAAATGTTTCCCTTTGTAAAGTAACAGTGAATTCAAAGAACCAAGAGCTGAATGTTGTTAAGAACATTTCCTTTTGAAAACTAACACGGAACGCACAATTCTACAAGACGAAGGTCAAGAAAGAAGATTTCCCGTGTGGAACGAAAAGAGACTCATTTTGTGTCAGGAGAGTGTCTAGAGAAGTGTTTCCCTTTGTAAAGTAACAGTGAATTCAAAGAACCAAGAGCTGAATGTTGTTAAGAACATTTCCTTTTGAAAACTAACACGAAACGCACAATTCTACAAGACGAAGGTCAAGAAAGAAGATTTCCCGTGTGGAACGAAAAGAGACTCATTTTGTGTCAGGAGAGTGTCTAGAGAAATGTTTCCCTTTGTAAAGTAACAGTGAATTCAAAGAACCAAGAGCTGAATGTTGTTAAGAACATTTCCTTTTGAAAACTAACACGGAACGCACAATTCTACAAGACGAAGGTCAAGAAAGAAGATTTCCCGTGTGGAACGAAAAGAGACTCATTTTGTGTCAGGAGAGTGTCTAGAGAAATGTTTCCCTTTGTAAAGTAACAGTGAATTCAAAGAACCAAGAGCTGAATGTTGTTAAGAACATTTCCTTTTGAAAACTAACACAAACGCACAATTCTACAAGACGAAGGTCAAGAAAGAAGATTTCCCGGGTGGAACGAAAGGAGACTCATTTTGTGTCAGGAGAGTGTCTAGAGAAATGTTTCCCTTTGTAAAGTAACAATGAATTCAAAGAACCAAGAGCTGAATGTTGTTAAGAACATTTCCTTTTGAAAACTAACACGAAACGCACAATTCTACAAGACGAAGGTCAAGAAAGAAGATTTCCCGTGTGGAACGAAAAGAGACTCATTTTGTGTCAGGAGAGTGTCTAGAGAAATGTTTCCCTTTGTAAAGTAACAGTGAATTCAAAGAACCAAGAGCTGAATGTTGTTAAGAACATTTCCTTTTGAAAACTAACACGAAACGCACAATTCTACAAGACGAAGGTCAAGAAAGAAGATTTCCCGTGTGGAACGAAAAGAGACTCATTTTGTGTCAGGAGAGTGTCTAGAGAAATGTTTCCCTGTGTAAAGTAACAGTGAATTCAAAGAACCAAGAGCTGAATGTTGTTAAGAACATTTCCTTTTGAAAACTAACACGGAACGCACAATTCTACAAGACGAAGGTCAAGAAAGAAGATTTCCCGTGTGGAACGAAAAGAGACTCATTTTGTGTCAGGAGAGTGTCTAGAGAAATGTTTTCCTGTGTAAAGTAACAGTGAATTCAAAGAACCAAGAGCTGAATGTTGTTAAGAACATTTCCTTTTGAAAACTAACACGAAACGCACAATTCTACAAGACGAAGGTCAAGAAAGAAGATTTCCCGTGTGGAACGAAAAGAGACTCATTTTGTGTCAGGAGAGTGTCTAGAGAAATGTTTTCCTTTGTAAAGTAACAGTGAATTCAAAGAACCAAGAGCTGAATGTTGTTAAGAACATTTCCTTTTGAAAACTAACACGGAACGCACAATTCTACAAGACGAAGGTCAAGAAAGAAGATTTCCCGTGTGGAACGAAAAGAGACTCATTTTGTGTCAGGAGAGTGTCTAGAGAAATGTTTCCCTTTGTAAAGTAACAGTGAATTCAAAGAACCAAGAGCTGAATGTTGTTAAGAACATTTCCTTTTGAAAACTAACACGAAACGCACAATTCTACAAGACGAAGGTAAAGAAAGAAGATTTCCCGTGTGGAACGAAAAGAGACTCATTTTGTGTCAGGAGAGTGTCTAGAGAAATGTTTTCCTTTGTAAAGTAACAGTGAATTCAAAGAACCAAGAGCTGAATGTTGTTAAGAACATTTCCTTTTGAAAACTAACACGGAACGCACAATTCTACAAGACGAAGGTCAAGAAAGAAGATTTCCCGTGTGGAACGAAAAGAGACTCATTTTGTGTCAGGAGAGTGTCTAGAGAAATGTTTTCCTTTGTAAAGTAACAGTGAATTCAAAGAACCAAGAGCTGAATGTTGTTAAGAACATTTCCTTTTGAAAACTAACACGAACGCACAATTCTACAAGACGAAGGTCAAGAAAGAAGATTTCCCGTGTGGAACGAAAAGAGACTCATTTTGTGTCAGGAGAGTGTCTAGAGAAATGTTTCCCTTTGTAAAGTAACAGTGAATTCAAAGAACCAAGAGCTGAATGTTGTTAAGAACATTTCCTTTTGAAAACTAACACGGAACGCACAATTCTACAAGACGAAGGTCAAGAAAGAAGATTTCCCGTGTGGAACGAAAAGAGACTCATTTTGTGTCAGGAGAGTGTCTAGAGAAATGTTTCCCTTTGTAAAGTAAGAGTGAATTCAAAGAACCAAGAGCTGAATGTTGTTAAGAACATTTCCTTTTGAAAACTAACACGAAACGCACAATTCTACAAGACGAAGGTCAAGAAAGAAGATTTCCCGTGTGGAACGAAAAGAGACTCATTTTGTGTCAGGAGAGTGTCTAGAGAAATGTTTCCCTTTGTAAAGTAACAGTGAATTCAAAGAACCAAGAGCTGAATGTTGTTAAGAACATTTCCTTTTGAAAACTAACACGAAACGCACAATTCTACAAGACGAAGGTCAAGAAAGAAGATTTCCCGTGTGGAACGAAAAGAGACTCATTTTGTGTCAGGAGAGTGTCTAGAGAAATGTTTTCCTGTGTAAAGTAACAGTAATTTCAAAGAACCAAGAGCTGAATGTTGTTAAGAACATTTCCTTTTGAAAACTAACACGAAACGCACAATTCTACAAGACGAAGGTCAAGAAAGAAGATTTCCCGTGTGGAACGAAAAGAGACTCATTTTGTGTCAGGAGAGTGTCTAGAGAAATGTTTTCCTTTGTAAAGTAACAGTGAATTCAAAGAACCAAGAGCTGAATGTTGTTAAGAACATTTCCTTTTGAAAACTAACACGGAACGCACAATTCTACAAGACGAAGGTCAAGAAAGAAGATTTCCCGTGTGGAACGAAAAGAGACTCATTTTGTGTCAGGAGAGTGTCTAGAGAAATGTTTCCCTTTGTAAAGTAACAGTGAATTCAAAGAACCAAGAGCTGAATGTTGTTAAGAACATTTCCTTTTGAAAACTAACACGAAACGCACAATTCTACAAGACGAAGGTCAAGAAAGAAGATTTCCCGTGTGGAACGAAAAGAGACTCATTTTGTGTCAGGAGAGTGTCTAGAGAAATGTTTCCCTTTGTAAAGTAACAGTGAATTCAAAGAACCAAGAGCTGAATGTTGTTAAGAACATTTCCTTTTGAAAACTAACACGGAACGCACAATTCTACAAGACGAAGGTCAAGAAAGAAGATTTCCCGTGTGGAACGAAAAGAGACTCATTTTGTGTCAGGAGAGTGTCTAGAGAAATGTTTCCTTTGTAAAGTAACAGTGAATTCAAAGAACCAAGAGCTGAATGTTGTTAAGAACATTTCCTTTTGAAAACTAACACGAAACGCACAATTCTACAAGACGAAGGTCAAGAAAGAAGATTTCCCGTGTGGAACGAAAAGAGACTCATTTTGTGTCAGGAGAGTGTCTAGAGAAATGTTTCCCTTTGTAAAGTAACAGTGAATTCAAAGAACCAAGAGCTGAATGTTGTTAAGAACATTTCCTTTTGAAAACTAACACGAACGCACAATTCTACAAGACGAAGGTCAAGAAAGAAGATTTCCCGTGTGGAACGAAAAGAGACTCATTTTGTGTCAGGAGAGTGTCTAGAGAAATGTTTCCCTTTGTAAAGTAACAGTGAATTCAAAGAACCAAGAGCTGAATGTTGTTAAGAACATTTCCTTTTGAAAACTAACACGAAACGCACAATTCTACAAGACGAAGGTCAAGAAAGAAGATTTCCCGTGTGGAACGAAAAGAGACTCATTTTGTGTCAGGAGAGTGTCTAGAGAAATGTTTTCCTTTGTAAAGTAACAGTGAATTCAAAGAACCAAGAGCTGAATGTTGTTAAGAACATTTCCTTTTGAAAACTAACATGGAACGCACAATTCTACAAGACGAAGGTCAAGAAAGAAGATTTCCCGTGTGGAACGAAAAGAGACTCATTTTGTGTCAGGAGAGTGTCTAGAGAAATGTTTCCTTTGTAAAGTAACAGTGAATTCAAAGAACCAAGAGCTGAATGTTGTTAAGAACATTTCCTTTTGAAAACTAACACGAAACGCACAATTCTACAAGACGAAGGTCAAGAAAGAAGATTTCCCGTGTGGAACGAAAAGAGACTCATTTTGTGTCAGGAGAGTGTCTAGAGAAATGTTTCCCTTTGTAAAGTAACAGTAAATTCAAAGAACCAAGAGCTGAATGTTGTTAAGAACATTTCCTTTTGAAAACTAACACGGAACGCACAATTCTACAAGACGAAGGTCAAGAAAGAAGATTTCCCGTGTGGAACGAAAAGAGACTCATTTTGTGTCAGGAGAGTGTCTAGAGAAATGTTTCCCTTTGTAAAGTAACAGTGAATTCAAAGAACCAAGAGCTGAATGTTGTTAAGAACATTTCCTTTTGAAAACTAACACGAAACGCACAATTCTACAAGACGAAGGTCAAGAAAGAAGATTTCCCGTGTGGAACGAAAAGAGACTCATTTTGTGTCAGGAGAGTGTCTAGAGAAATGTTTTCCCTTTGTAAAGTAACAGTGAATTCAACAACCAAGAGCTGAATGTTGTTAAGAACATTTCCTTTTGAAAACTAACACGAACGCACAATTCTACAAGACGAAGGTCAAGAAAGAAGATTTCCCGTGTGGAACGAAAAGAGACTCATTTTGTGTCAGGAGAGTGTCTAGAGAAATGTTTCCCTTTGTAAAGTAACAGTGAATTCAAAGAACCAAGAGCTGAATGTTGTTAAGAACATTTCCTTTTGAAAACTAACACGAAACGCACAATTCTACAAGACGAAGGTCAAGAAAGAAGATTTCCCGTGTGGAACGAAAAGAGACTCATTTTGTGTCAGGAGAGTGTCTAGAGAAATGTTTTCCTGTGTAAAGTAACAGTGAATTCAAAGAACCAAGAGCTGAATGTTGTTAAGAACATTTCCTTTTGAAAACTAACACGAACGCACAATTCTACAAGACGAAGGTCAAGAAAGAAGATTTCCCGTGTGGAACGAAAAGAGACTCATTTTGTGTCAGGAGAGTGTCTAGAGAAATGTTTCCCTTTGTAAAGTAAGAGTTAATTCAAAGAACCAAGAGCTGAATGTTGTTAAGAACATTTCCTTTTGAAAACTAACACGAAACGCACAATTCTACAAGACGAAGGTCAAGAAAGAAGATTTCCCGTGTGGAACGAAAAGAGACTCATTTTGTGTCAGGAGAGTGTCTAGAGAAATGTTTCCCTTTGTAAAGTAAGAGTGAATTCAAAGAACCAAGAGCTGAATGTTGTTAAGAACATTTCCTTTTGAAAACTAACACGGAACGCACAATTCTACAAGACGAAGGTCAAGAAAGAAGATTTCCCGTGTGGAACGAAAAGAGACTCATTTTGTGTCAGGAGAGTGTCTAGAGAAATGTTTCCCTTTGTAAAGTAACAGTGAATTCAAAGAACCAAGAGCTGAATGTTGTTAAGAACATTTCCTTTTGAAAACTAACACGAAACGCACAATTCTACAAGACGAAGGTCAAGAAAGAAGATTTCCCGTGTGGAACGAAAAGAGACTCATTTTGTGTCAGGAGAGTGTCTAGAGAAATGTTTCCTTTGTAAAGTAACAGTGAATTCAAAGAACCAAGAGCTGAATGTTGTTAAGAACATTTCCTTTTGAAAACTAACACGAACGCACAATTCTACAAGACGAAGGTCAAGAAAGAAGATTTCCCGTGTGGAACGAAAAGAGACTCATTTTGTGTCAGGAGAGTGTCTAGAGAAATGTTTCCCTTTGTAAAGTAACAGTGAATTCAAAGAACCAAGAGCTGAATGTTGTTAAGAACATTTCCTTTTGAAAACTAACACGAAACGCACAATTCTACAAGACGAAGGTCAAGAAAGAAGATTTCCCGTGTGGAACGAAAAGAGACTCATTTTGTGTCAGGAGAGTGTCTAGAGAAATGTTTTCCCTTTGTAAAGTAACAGTGAATTCAAAGAACCAAGAGCTGAATGTTGTTAAGAACATTTCCTTTTGAAAACTAACACGAACGCACAATTCTACAAGACGAAGGTCAAGAAAGAAGATTTCCCGTGTGGAACGAAAAGAGACTCATTTTGTGTCAGGAGAGTGTCTAGAGAAATGTTTTCCTGTGTAAAGTAACAGTAAATTCAAAGAACCAAGAGCTGAATGTTGTTAAGAACATTTCCTTTTGAAAACTAACACGGAACGCACAATTCTACAAGACGAAGGTCAAGAAAGAAGATTTCCCGTGTGGAACGAAAAGAGACTCATTTTGTGTCAGGAGAGTGTCTAGAGAAATGTTTCCCTTTGTAAAGTAACAGTGAATTCAACAAACCAAGAGCTGAATGTTGTTAAGAACATTTCCTTTTGAAAACTAACACGAAACGCACAATTCTACAAGACGAAGGTCAAGAAAGAAGATTTCCCGTGTGGAACGAAAAGAGACTCATTTTGTGTCAGGAGAGTGTCTAGAGAAATGTTTCCCTTTGTAAAGTAACAGTGAATTCAAAGAACCAAGAGCTGAATGTTGTTAAGAACATTTCCTTTTGAAAACTAACACGGAACGCACAATTCTACAAGACGAAGGTCAAGAAAGAAGATTTCCCGTGTGGAACGAAAAGAGACTCATTTTGTGTCAGGAGAGTGTCTAGAGAAATGTTTCCCTTTGTAAAGTAACAGTGAATTCAAAGAACCAAGAGCTGAATGTTGTTAAGAACATTTCCTTTTGAAAACTAACACGAAACGCACAATTCTACAAGACGAAGGTCAAGAAAGAAGATTTCCCGTGTGGAACGAAAAGAGACTCATTTTGTGTCAGGAGAGTGTCTAGAGAAATGTTTCCCTTTGTAAAGTAACAGTAAATTCAAAGAACCAAGAGCTGAATGTTGTTAAGAACATTTCCTTTTGAAAACTAACACGAAACGCACAATTCTACAAGACGAAGGTCAAGAAAGAAGATTTCCCGTGTGGAACGAAAAGAGACTCATTTTGTGTCAGGAGAGTGTCTAGAGAAATGTTTTCCTTTGTAAAGTAACAGTGAATTCAAAGAACCAAGAGCTGAATGTTGTTAAGAACATTTCCTTTTGAAAACTAACACGAAACGCACAATTCTACAAGACGAAGGTCAAGAAAGAAGATTTCCCGTGTGGAACGAAAAGAGACTCATTTTGTGTCAGGAGAGTGTCTAGAGAAATGTTTCCCTTTGTAAAGTAACAGTGAATTCAAAGAACCAAGAGCTGAATGTTGTTAAGAACATTTCCTTTTGAAAACTAACACGGAACGCACAATTCTACAAGACGAAGGTCAAGAAAGAAGATTTCCCGTGTGGAACGAAAAGAGACTCATTTTGTGTCAGGAGAGTGTCTAGAGAAATGTTTCCCTTTGTAAAGTAACAGTGAATTCAAAGAACCAAGAGCTGAATGTTGTTAAGAACATTTCCTTTTGAAAACTAACACGAAACGCACAATTCTACAAGACGAAGGTCAAGAAAGAAGATTTCCCGTGTGGAACGAAAAGAGACTCATTTTGTGTCAGGAGAGTGTCTAGAGAAATGTTTCCCTTTGTAAAGTAACAGTGAATTCAAAGAACCAAGAGCTGAATGTTGTTAAGAACATTTCCTTTTGAAAACTAACACGGAACGCACAATTCTACAAGACGAAGGTCAAGAAAGAAGATTTCCCGTGTGGAACGAAAAGAGACTCATTTTGTGTCAGGAGAGTGTCTAGAGAAATGTTTCCTTTGTAAAGTAACAGTGAATTCAAAGAACCAAGAGCTGAATGTTGTTAAGAACATTTCCTTTTGAAAACTAACACGAAACGCACAATTCTACAAGACGAAGGTCAAGAAAGAAGATTTCCCGTGTGGAACGAAAAGAGACTCATTTTGTGTCAGGAGAGTGTCTAGAGAAATGTTTCCCTTTGTAAAGTAACAGTGAATTCAAAGAACCAAGAGCTGAATGTTGTTAAGAACATTTCCTTTTGAAAACTAACACGAAACGCACAATTCTACAAGACGAAGGTCAAGAAAGAAGATTTCCCGTGTGGAACGAAAAGAGACTCATTTTGTGTCAGGAGAGTGTCTAGAGAAATGTTTTCCTGTGTAAAGTAACAGTGAATTCAAAGAACCAAGAGCTGAATGTTGTTAAGAACATTTCCTTTTGAAAACTAACACGAAACGCACAATTCTACAAGACGAAGGTCAAGAAAGAAGATTTCCCGTGTGGAACGAAAAGAGACTCATTTTGTGTCAGGAGAGTGTCTAGAGAAATGTTTCCCTTTGTAAAGTAACAGTGAATTCAAAGAACCAAGAGCTGAATGTTGTTAAGAACATTTCCTTTTGAAAACTAACACGGAACGCACAATTCTACAAGACGAAGGTCAAGAAAGAAGATTTCCCGTGTGGAACGAAAAGAGACTCATTTTGTGTCAGGAGAGTGTCTAGAGAAATGTTTCCCTTTGTAAAGTAACAGTGAATTCAATGAACCAAGAGCTGAATGTTGTTAAGAACATTTCCTTTTGAAAACTAACACGGAACGCACAATTCTACAAGACGAAGGTCAAGAAAGAAGATTTCCCGTGTGGAACGAAAAGAGACTCATTTTGTGTCAGGAGAGTGTCTAGAGAAATGTTTCCCTTTGTAAAGTAAGAGTGAATTCAAAGAACCAAGAGCTGAATGTTGTTAAGAACATTTCCTTTTGAAAACTAACACGAAACGCACAATTCTACAAGACGAAGGTCAAGAAAGAAGATTTCCCGTGTGGAACGAAAAGAGACTCATTTTGTGTCAGGAGAGTGTCTAGAGAAATGTTTTCCTGTGTAAAGTAACAGTGAATTCAAAGAACCAAGAGCTGAATGTTGTTAAGAACATTTCCTTTTGAAAACTAACACGGAACGCACAATTCTACAAGACGAAGGTCAAGAAAGAAGATTTCCCGTGTGGAACGAAAAGAGACTCATTTTGTGTCAGGAGAGTGTCTAGAGAAATGTTTCCCTTTGTAAAGTAACAGTGAATTCAAAGAACCAAGAGCTGAATGTTGTTAAGAACATTTCCTTTTGAAAACTAACACGAAACGCACAATTCTACAAGACGAGGGTCAAGAAAGAAGATTTCCCGTGTGGAACGAAAAGAGACTCATTTTGTGTCAGGAGAGTGTCTAGAGAAATGTTTTCCTTTGTAAAGTAACAGTGAATTCAAAGAACCAAGAGCTGAATGTTGTTAAGAACATTTCCTTTTGAAAACTAACACGAAACGCACAATTCTACAAGACGAAGGTCAAGAAAGAAGATTTCCCGTGTGGAACGAAAAGAGACTCATTTTGTGTCAGGAGAGTGTCTAGAGAAATGTTTCCCTTTGTAAAGTAAGAGTGAATTCAAAGAACCAAGAGCTGAATGTTGTTAAGAACATTTCCTTTTGAAAACTAACACGGAACGCACAATTCTACAAGACGAAGGTCAAGAAAGAAGATTTCCCGTGTGGAACGAAAAGAGACTCATTTTGTGTCAGGAGAGTGTCTAGAGAAATGTTTCCCTTTGTAAAGTAAGAGTTAATTCAAAGAACCAAGAGCTGAATGTTGTTAAGAACATTTCCTTTTGAAAACTAACACGAAACGCACAATTCTACAAGACGAAGGTCAAGAAAGAAGATTTCCCGTGTGGAACGAAAAGAGACTCATTTTGTGTCAGGAGAGTGTCTAGAGAAATGTTTCCCTTTGTAAAGTAACAGTGAATTCAAAGAACCAAGAGCTGAATGTTGTTAAGAACATTTCCTTTTGAAAACTAACACGAAACGCACAATTCTACAAGACGAAGGTCAAGAAAGAAGATTTCCCGTGTGGAACGAAAAGAGACTCATTTTGTGTCAGGAGAGTGTCTAGAGAAATGTTTCCCTTTGTAAAGTAACAGTGAATTCAAAGAACCAAGAGCTGAATGTTGTTAAGAACATTTCCTTTTGAAAACTAACACGAAACGCACAATTCTACAAGACGAAGGTCAAGAAAGAAGATTTCCCGTGTGGAACGAAAAGAGACTCATTTTGTGTCAGGAGAGTGTCTAGAGAAATGTTTCCCTTTGTAAAGTAACAGTGAATTCAAAGAACCAAGAGCTGAATGTTGTTAAGAACATTTCCTTTTGAAAACTAACACGAAACGCACAATTCTACAAGACGAAGGTCAAGAAAGAAGATTTCCCGTGTGGAACGAAAAGAGACTCATTTTGTGTCAGGAGAGTGTCTAGAGAAATGTTTCCCTTTGTAAAGTAACAGTGAATTCAAAGAACCAAGAGCTGAATGTTGTTAAGAGCATTTCCTTTTGAAAACTAACACGGAACGCACAATTCTACAAGACGAAGGTCAAGAAAGAAGATTTCCCGTGTGGAACGAAAAGAGACTCATTTTGTGTCAGGAGAGTGTCTAGAGAAATGTTTCCCTTTGTAAAGTAACAGTGAATTCAAAAACCAAGAGCTGAATGTTGTTAAGAACATTTCCTTTTGAAAACTAACACGAAACGCACAATTCTACAAGACGAAGGTCAAGAAAGAAGATTTCCCGTGTGGAACGAAAAGAGACTCATTTTGTGTCAGGAGAGTGTCTAGAGAAATGTTTCCCTTTGTAAAGTAACAGTGAATTCAAAGAACCAAGAGCTGAATGTTGTTAAGAACATTTCCTTTTGAAAACTAACACGGAACGCACAATTCTACAAGACGAAGGTCAAGAAAGAAGATTTCCCGTGTGGAACGAAAAGAGACTCATTTTGTGTCAGGAGAGTGTCTAGAGAAATGTTTCCCTTTGTAAAGTAACAGTGAATTCAAAGAACCAAGAGCTGAATGTTGTTAAGAACATTTCCTTTTGAAAACTAACACGAAACGCACAATTCTACAAGACGAAGGTCAAGAAAGAAGATTTCCCGTGTGGAACGAAAAGAGACTCATTTTGTGTCAGGAGAGTGTCTAGAGAAATGTTTCCCTTTGTAAAGTAACAGTGAATTCAAAGAACCAAGAGCTGAATGTTGTTAAGAACATTTCCTTTTGAAAACTAACACGGAACGCACAATTCTACAAGACGAAGGTCAAGAAAGAAGATTTCCCGTGTGGAACGAAAAGAGACTCATTTTGTGTCAGGAGAGTGTCTAGAGAAATGTTTTCCTGTGTAAAGTAACAGTGAATTCAAAGAACCAAGAGCTGAATGTTGTTAAGAACATTTCCTTTTGAAAACTAACACGGAACGCACAATTCTACAAGACGAAGGTCAAGAAAGAAGATTTCCCGTGTGGAACGAAAAGAGACTCATTTTGTGTCAGGAGAGTGTCTAGAGAAGTGTTTCCCTTTGTAAAGTAACAGTGAATTCAAAGAACCAAGAGCTGAATGTTGTTAAGAACATTTCCTTTTGAAAACTAACACGGAACGCACAATTCTACAAGACGAAGGTCAAGAAAGAAGATTTCCCGTGTGGAACGAAAAGAGACTCATTTTGTGTCAGGAGAGTGTCTAGAGAAATGTTTCCCTTTGTAAAGTAACAGTGAATTCAAAGAACCAAGAGCTGAATGTTGTTAAGATCATTTCCTTTTGAAAACTAACACGAAACGCACAATTCTACAAGACGAAGGTCAAGAAAGAAGATTTCCCGTGTGGAACGAAAAGAGACTCATTTTGTGTCAGGAGAGTGTCTAGAGAAATGTTTCCCTTTGTAAAGTAACAGTGAATTCAATGAACCAAGAGCTGAATGTTGTTAAGAACATTTCCTTTTGAAAACTAACACGAAACGCACAATTCTACAAGACGAAGGTCAAGAAAGAAGATTTCCCGTGTGGAACGAAAAGAGACTCATTTTGTGTCAGGAGAGTGTCTAGAGAAATGTTTCCCTTTGTAAAGTAACAGTGAATTCAAAGAACCAAGAGCTGAATGTTGTTAAGAACATTTCCTTTTGAAAACTAACACGAAACGCACAATTCTACAAGACGAAGGTCAAGAAAGAAGATTTCCCGTGTGGAACGAAAAGAGACTCATTTTGTGTCAGGAGAGTGTCTAGAGAAATGTTTCCCTTTGTAAAGTAACAGTGAATTCAAAGAACCAAGAGCTGAATGTTGTTAAGAACATTTCCTTCTGAAAACTAACCCGGAACGCACAATTCTACAAGACGAAGGTCAAGAAAGAAGATTTCCTGTATGGAACGAAAAGAGACTCATTTTCTGTCAGGAGAGTGTCTAGAGAAATGTTTCCCTTTGTAAAGTAACAGTGAATTCAAAGAACCAAGAGCTGAATGTTGTTAAGAACATTTCCTTTTGAAAACTAACACGAAACGCACAATTCTACAAGACGAAGGTCAAGAAAGAAGATTTCCCGTGTGGAACGAAAAGAGACTCATTTTGTGTCAGGAGAGTGTCTAGAGAAATGTTTCACTGTGTAAAGTAACAGTGAATTCAAAGAACAAAGTGCTGAATGTTGTTAATTGCATTTCCTTTTGAAAACTAACACGAACGCACAATTCTACAAGACGAGGGTCAAGAAAGAAGATTTCCCGTGTGGAACGAAAAGAGACTCATTTTGTGTCAGGAGAGTGTCTAGAGAAATGTTTCCCTTTGTAAAGTAACAGTGAATTCAAAGAACCAAGAGCTGAATGTTGTTAAGAACATTTCCTTTTGAAAACTAACACGAAACGCACAATTCTACAAGACGAAGGTAAAGAAAGAAGATTTCCCGTGTGGAACGAAAAGAGACTCATTTTGTGTCAGGAGAGTGTCTAGAGAAATGTTTCCTTTGTAAAGTAACAGTGAATTCAAAGAACCAAGAGCTGAATGTTGTTAAGAACATTTCCTTTTGAAAACTAACACGGAACGCACAATTCTACAAGACGAAGGTCAAGAAAGAAGATTTCCCGTGTGGAACGAAAAGAGACTCATTTTGTGTCAGGAGAGTGTCTAGAGAAGTGTTTCCCTTTGTAAAGTAACAGTGAATTCAAAGAACCAAGAGCTGAATGTTGTTAAGAACATTTCCTTTTGAAAACTAACACGAAACGCACAATTCTACAAGACGAAGGTCAAGAAAGAAGATTTCCCGTGTGGAACGAAAAGAGACTCATTTTGTGTCAGGAGAGTGTCTAGAGAAATGTTTCCCTTTGTAAAGTAACAGTGAATTCAACGAACCAAGAGCTGAATGTTGTTAAGAACATTTCCTTTTGAAAACTAACACGAAACGCACAATTCTACAAGACGAAGGTCAAGAAAGAAGATTTCCCGTGTGGAACGAAAAGAGACTCATTTTGTGTCAGGAGAGTGTCTAGAGAAATGTTTACCTTTGTAAAGTAACAGTGAATTCAAAGAACCAAGAGCTGAATGTTGTTAAGAACATTTCCTTTTGAAAACTAACACGAACGCACAATTCTACAAGACGAAGGTCAAGAAAGAAGATTTCCCGTGTGGAACGAAAAGAGACTCATTTTGTGTCAGGAGAGTGTCTAGAGAAATGTTTCCCTTTGTAAAGTAACAGTGAATTCAAAGAACCAAGAGCTGAATGTTGTTAAGAACATTTCCTTTTGAAAACTAACACGAAACGCACAATTCTACAAGACGAAGGTCAAGAAAGAAGATTTCCCGTGTGGAACGAAAAGAGACTCATTTTGTGTCAGGAGAGTGTCTAGAGAGATGTTTCCCTTTGTAAAGTAAGAGTGAATTCAAAGAACCAAGAGCTGAATGTTGTTAAGAACATTTCCTTTTGAAAACTAACACGGAACGCACAATTCTACAAGACGAAGGTCAAGAAAGAAGATTTCCCGTGTGGAACGAAAAGAGACTCATTTTGTGTCAGGAGAGTGTCTAGAGAAATGTTTTCCTTTGTAAAGTAACAGTGAATTCAAAGAACCAAGAGCTGAATGTTGTTAAGAACATTTCCTTTTGAAAACTAACACGAACGCACAATTCTACAAGACGAAGGTCAAGAAAAAAGATTTCCCGTGTGGAACGAAAAGAGACTCATTTTGTGTCAGGAGAGTGTCTAGAGAAATGTTTCCCTTTGTAAAGTAAGAGTTAATTCAAAGAACCAAGAGCTGAATGTTGTTAAGAACATTTCCTTTTGAAAACTAACACGAAACGCACAATTCTACAAGACGAAGGTCAAGAAAGAAGATTTCCCGTGTGGAACGAAAAGAGACTCATTTTGTGTCAGGAGAGTGTCTAGAGAAATGTTTCCCTTTGTAAAGTAACAGTGAATTCAAAGAACCAAGAGCTGAATGTTGTTAAGAACATTTCCTTTTGAAAACTAACACGGAACGCACAATTCTACAAGACGAAGGTCAAGAAAGAAGATTTCCCGGGTGGAACGAAAAGAGACTCATTTTGTGTCAGGAGAGTATCTAGTGAAATGTTTCCCTTTGTAAAGTAACAGTGAATTCAAAGAACCAAGAGCTGAATGTTGTTAAGAACATTTCCTTTTGAAAACTAACACGAAACGCACAATTCTACAAGACGAAGGTCAAGAAAGAAGATTTCCCGTGTGGAACGAAAAGAGACTCATTTTGTGTCAGGAGAGTGTCTAGAGAAATGTTTCCCTTTGTAAAGTAACAGTGAATTCAAAGAACCAAGAGCTGAATGTTGTTAAGAACATTTCCTTTTGAAAACTAACACGAACGCACAATTCTACAAGACGAAGGTCAAGAAAGAAGATTTCCCGTGTGGAACGAAAAGAGACTCATTTTGTGTCAGGAGAGTGTCTAGAGAAATGTTTCCCTTTGTAAAGTAACAGTGAATTCAAAGAACCAAGAGCTGAATGTTGTTAAGAACATTTCCTTTTGAAAACTAACACGAAACGCACAATTCTACAAGACGAAGGTCAAGAAAGAAGATTTCCCGTGTGGAACGAAAAGAGACTCATTTTGTGTCAGGAGAGTGTCTAGAGAAATGTTTCCCTTTGTAAAGTAACAGTGAATTCAAAGAACCAAGAGCTGAATGTTGTTAAGAACATTTCCTTTTGAAAACTAACACGGAACGCACAATTCTACAAGACGAAGGTCAAGAAAGAAGATTTCCCGTGTGGAACGAAAAGAGACTCATTTTGTGTCAGGAGAGTGTCTAGAGAAATGTTTCCCTTTGTAAAGTAACAGTGAATTCAAAGAACCAAGAGCTGAATGTTGTTAAGAACATTTCCTTTTGAAAACTAACACGAACGCACAATTCTACAAGACGAAGGTCAAGAAAGAAGATTTCCCGTGTGGAACGAAAAGAGACTCATTTTGTGTCAGGAGAGTGTCTAGAGAAATGTTTTCCTTTGTAAAGTAACAGTGAATTCAAAGAACCAAGAGCTGAATGTTGTTAAGAACATTTCCTTTTGAAAACTAACACGAACGCACAATTCTACAAGACGAAGGTCAAGAAAGAAGATTTCCCGTGTGGAACGAAAAGAGACTCATTTTGTGTCAGGAGAGTGTCTAGAGAAATGTTTCCCTTTGTAAAGTAACAGTGAATTCACAGAACCAAGAGCTGAATGTTGTTAAGAACATTTCCTTTTGAAAACTAACACGAAACGCACAATTCTACAAGACGAAGGTCAAGAAAGAAGATTTCCCGTGTGGAACGAAAAGAGACTCATTTTGTGTCAGGAGAGTGTCTAGAGAAATGTTTTCCTTTGTAAAGTAACAGTGAATTCAAAGAACCAAGAGCTGAATGTTGTTAAGAACATTTCCTTTTGAAAACTAACACGGAACGCACAATTCTACAAGACGAAGGTCAAGAAAGAAGATTTCCCGTGTGGAACGAAAAGAGACTCATTTTGTGTCAGGAGAGTGTCTAGAGAAATGTTTCCCTTTGTAAAGTAACAGTGAATTCAAAGAACCAAGAGCTGAATGTTGTTAAGAACATTTCCTTTTGAAAACTAACACAAACGCACAATTCTACAAGACGAGGGTCAAGAAAGAAGATTTCCCGTGTGGAACGAAAAGAGACTCATTTTGTGTCAGGAGAGTGTCTAGAGAAATGTTTCCCTTTGTAAAGTAACAGTGAATTCAAAGAACCAAGAGCTGAATGTTGTTAAGAACATTTCCTTTTGACAACTAACACGAAACGCACAATTCTACAAGACGAAGGTCAAGAAAGAAGATTTCCCGTGTGGAACGAAAAGAGACTCATTTTGTGTCAGGAGAGTGTCTAGAGAAATGTTTCGCTTTGTAAAGTAACAGTGAATTCAAAGAACCAAGAGCTGAATGTTGTTAAGAACATTTCCTTTTGAAAACTAACACGAAACGCACAATTCTACAAGACGAAGGTCAAGAAAGAAGATTTCCCGTGTGGAACGAAAAGAGACTCATTTTGTGTCAGGAGAGTGTCTAGAGAAATGTTTCCCTTTGTAAAGTAACAGTGAATTCAAAGAACCAAGAGCTGAATGTTGTTAAGAACATTTCCTTTTGAAAACTAACACGAACGCACAATTCTACAAGACGAAGGTCAAGAAAGAAGATTTCCCGTGTGGAACGAAAAGAGACTCATTTTGTGTCAGGAGAGTGTCTAGAGAAATGTTTCCCTTTGTAAAGTAACAGTGAATTCAAAGAACCAAGAGCTGAATGTTGTTAAGAACATTTCCTTTTGAAAACTAACACGAAACGCACAATTCTACAAGACGAAGGTCAAGAAAGAAGATTTCCCGTGTGGAACGAAAAGAGACTCATTTTGTGTCAGGAGAGTGTCTAGAGAAATGTTTTCCTTTGTAAAGTAACAGTGAATTCAAAGAACCAAGAGCTGAATGTTGTTAAGAACATTTCCTTTTGAAAACTAACACGGAACGCACAATTCTACAAGACGAAGGTCAAGAAAGAAGATTTCCCGTGTGGAACGAAAAGAGACTCATTTTGTGTCAGGAGAGTGTCTAGAGAAATGTTTCCCTTTGTAAAGTAACAGTGAATTCAAAGAACCAAGAGCTGAATGTTGTTAAGAACATTTCCTTTTGAAAACTAACACGAAACGCACAATTCTACAAGACGAAGGTCAAGAAAGAAGATTTCCCGTGTGGAACGAAAAGAGACTCATTTTGTGTCAGGAGAGTGTCTAGAGAAATGTTTCCCTTTGTAAAGTTACAGTGAATTCAAAGAACCAAGAGCTGAATGTTGTTAAGAACATTTCCTTTTGAAAACTAACACGGAACGCACAATTCTACAAGACGAAGGTCAAGAAAGAAGATTTCCCGTGTGGAACGAAAAGAGACTCATTTTGTGTCAGGAGAGTGTCTAGAGAAATGTTTCCCTTTGTAAAGTAACAGTGAATTCAATGAACCAAGAGCTGAATGTTGTTAAGAACATTTCCTTTTGAAAACTAACACGAAACGCACAATTCTACAAGACGAAGGTCAAGAAAGAAGATTTCCCGTGTGGAACGAAAAGAGACTCATTTTGTGTCAGGAGAGTGTCTAGAGAAATGTTTCCCTTTGTAAAGTAAGAGTGAATTCAAAGAACCAAGAGCTGAATGTTGTTAAGAACATTTCCTTTTGAAAACTAACACGGAACGCACAATTCTACAAGACGAAGGTCAAGAAAGAAGATTTCCCGTGTGGAACGAAAAGAGACTCATTTTGTGTCAGGAGAGTGTCTAGAGAAATGTTTCCCTTTGTAAAGTAAGAGTGAATTCAAAGAACCAAGAGCTGAATGTTGTTAAGAACATTTCCTTTTGAAAACTAACACGAACGCACAATTCTACAAGACGAAGGTCAAGAAAGAAGATTTCCCGTGTGGAACGAAAAGAGACTCATTTTGTGTCAGGAGAGTGTCTAGAGAAATGTTTTCCTGTGTAAAGTAACAGTAAATTCAAAGAACCAAGAGCTGAATGTTGTTAAGAACATTTCCTTTTGAAAACTAACACGGAACGCACAATTCTACAAGACGAAGGTCAAGAAAGAAGATTTCCCGTGTGGAACGAAAAGAGACTCATTTTGTGTCAGGAGAGTGTCTAGAGAAATGTTTCCCTTTGTAAAGTAACAGTGAATTCAAAGAACCAAGAGCTGAATGTTGTTAAGAACATTTCCTTTTGAAAACTAACACGAAACGCACAATTCTACAAGACGAAGGTCAAGAAAGAAGATTTCCCGTGTGGAACGAAAAGAGACTCATTTTGTGTCAGGAGAGTGTCTAGAGAAATGTTTCCCTTTGTAAAGTAACAGTGAATTCAAAGAACCAAGAGCTGAATGTTGTTAAGAACATTTCCTTTTGAAAACTAACAAGGAACGCACAATTCTACAAGACGAAGGTCAAGAAAGAAGATTTCCCGTGTGGAACGAAAAGAGACTCATTTTGTGTCAGGAGAGTGTCTAGAGAAATGTTTCCCTTTGTAAAGTAACAGTGAATTCAAAGAACCAATAGCTGAATGTTGTTAAGAACATTTCCTTTTGAAAACTAACACGGAAATCGCAATTCTACAAGACGAAGGTCAAGAAAGAAGATTTCCCGTGTGGAACGAAAAGAGACTCATTTTGTGTCAGGAGAGTGTCTAGAGAAATGTTTCCTTTGTAAAGTAACAGTGAATTCAAAGAACCAAGAGCTGAATGTTGTTAAGAACATTTCCTTTTGAAAACTAACACGGAACGCACAATTCTACAAGACGAAGGTCAAGAAAGAAGATTTCCCGTGTGGAACGAAAAGAGACTCATTTTGTGTCAGGAGAGTGTCTAGAGAAATGTTTCCCTTTGTAAAGTAAGAGTGAATTCAAAGAACCAAGAGCTGAATGTTGTTAAGAACATTTCCTTTTGAAAACTAACACGAAACGCACAATTCTACAAGACGAAGGTCAAGAAAGAAGATTTCCCGTGTGGAACGAAAAGAGACTCATTTTGTGTCAGGAGAGTGTCTAGAGAAATGTTTCCCTTTGTAAAGTAACAGTGAATTCAAAGAACCAAGAGCTGAATGTTGTTAAGAACATTTCCTTTTGAAAACTAACACGGAACGCACAATTCTACAAGACGAAGGTCAAGAAAGAAGATTTCCCGTGTGGAACGAAAAGAGACTCATTTTGTGTCAGGAGAGTGTCTAGAGAAATGTTTCCCTTTGTAAAGTAACAGTGAATTCAAAGAACCAAGAGCTGAATGTTGTTAAGAACATTTCCTTTTGAAAACTAACACGAAACGCACAATTCTACAAGACGAAGGTCAAGAAAGAAGATTTCCCGTGTGGAACGAAAAGAGACTCATTTTGTGTCAGGAGAGTGTCTAGAGAAATGTTTCCCTTTGTAAAGTAAGAGTGAATTCAAAGAACCAAGAGCTGAATGTTGTTAAGAACATTTCCTTTTGAAAACTAACACGAAACGCACAATTCTACAAGACGAAGGTCAAGAAAGAAGATTTCCCGTGTGGAACGAAAAGAGACTCATTTTGTGTCAGGAGAGTGTCTAGAGAAATGTTTCCTTTGTAAAGTAACAGTGAATTCAAAGAACCAAGAGCTGAATGTTGTTAAGAACATTTCCTTTTGAAAACTAACACGAAACGCACAATTCTACAAGACGAAGGTCAAGAAAGAAGATTTCCCGTGTGGAACGAAAAGAGACTCATTTTGTGTCAGGAGAGTGTCTAGAGAAATGTTTTCCCTTTGTAAAGTAACAGTGAATTCAAAGAACCAAGAGCTGAATGTTGTTAAGAACATTTCCTTTTGAAAACTAACACGGAACGCACAATTCTACAAGACGAAGGTCAAGAAAGAAGATTTCCCGTGTGGAACGAAAAGAGACTCATTTTGTGTCAGGAGAGTGTCTAGAGAAATGTTTCCTTTGTAAAGTAACAGTGAATTCAAGGAACCAAGAGCTGAATGTTGTTAAGAACATTTCCTTTTGAAAACTAACACGAAACGCACAATTCTACAAGACGAAGGTCAAGAAAGAAGATTTCCCGTGTGGAACGAAAAGAGACTCATTTTGTGTCAGGAGAGTGTCTAGAGAAATGTTTCCCTTTGTAAAGTAACAGTGAATTCAAAGAACCAAGAGCTGAATGTTGTTAAGAACATTTCCTTTTGAAAACTAACACGAAACGCACAATTCTACAAGACGAGGGTCAAGAAAGAAGATTTCCCGTGTGGAACGAAAAGAGACTCATTTTGTGTCAGGAGAGTGTCTAGAGAAATGTTTCCTTTGTAAAGTAACAGTGAATTCAAAGAACCAAGAGCTGAATGTTGTTAAGAACATTTCCTTTTGAAAACTAACACGAAACGCACAATTCTACAAGACGAAGGTCAAGAAAGAAGATTTCCCGTGTGGAACGAAAAGAGACTCATTTTGTGTCAGGAGAGTGTCTAGAGAAATGTTTCCCTTTGTAAAGTAACAGTGAATTCAAAGAACCAAGAGCTGAATGTTGTTAAGATCATATTCTTTTGAAAACTAACACGAAACGCACAATTCTACAAGACGAAGGTCAAGAAAGAAGATTTCCCGTGTGGAACGAAAAGACTCATTTTGTGTCAGGAGAGTGTCTAGAGAAATGTTTCCCTTTGTAAAGTAACAGTGAATTCAAAGAACCAAGAGCTGAATGTTGTTAAGAACATTTCCTTTTGAAAACTAACACGGAACGCACAATTCTACAAGACGAAGGTCAAGAAAGAAGATTTCCCGTGTGGAACGAAAAGAGACTCATTTTGTGTCAGGAGAGTGTCTAGAGAAATGTTTCCCTTTGTAAAGTAACAGTGAATTCAAAGAACCAAGAGCTGAATGTTGTTAAGAACATTTCCTTTTGAAAACTAACACGAAACGCACAATTCTACAAGACGAAGGTCAAGAAAGAAGATTTCCCGTGTGGAACGAAAAGAGACTCATTTTGTGTCAGGAGAGTGTCTAGAGAAATGTTTCCCTTTGTAAAGTAACAGTGAATTCAAAGAACCAAGAGCTGAATGTTGTTAAGAACATTTCCTTTTGAAAACTAACACGAAACGCACAATTCTACAAGACGAAGGTCAAGAAAGAAGATTTCCCGTGTGGAACGAAAAGAGACTCATTTTGTGTCAGGAGAGTGTCTAGAGAAATGTTTTCCTTTGTAAAGTAACAGTGAATTCAAAGAACCAAGAGCTGAATGTTGTTAAGAACATTTCCTTTTGAAAACTAACACGAAACGCACAATTCTACAAGACGAAGGTCAAGAAAGAAGATTTCCCGTGTGGAACGAAAAGAGACTCATTTTGTGTCAGGAGAGTGTCTAGAGAAATGTTTCCTTTGTAAAGTAACAGTGAATTCAAAGAACCAAGAGCTGAATGTTGTTAAGAACATTTCCTTTTGAAAACTAACACGGAACGCACAATTCTACAAGACGAAGGTCAAGAAAGAAGATTTCCCGTGTGGAACGAAAAGAGACTCATTTTGTGTCAGGAGAGTGTCTAGAGATGTGTTTCCTTTGGAAAGTAACAGTGAATTCAAAGAACCAAGAGCTGAATGTTGTTAAGAACATTTCCTTTTGAAAACTAACACGGAACGCACAATTCTACAAGACGAAGGTCAAGAAAGAAGATTTCCCGTGTGGAACGAAAAGAGACTCATTTTGTGTCAGGAGAGTGTCTAGAGAAATGTTTCCCTTTGTAAAGTAACAGTGAATTCAATGAACCAAGAGCTGAATGTTGTTAAGAACATTTCCTTTTGAAAACTAACACGGAACGCACAATTCTACAAGACGAAGGTCAAGAAAGAAGATTTCCCGTGTGGAACGAAAAGAGACTCATTTTGTGTCAGGAGAGTGTCTAGAGAAATGTTTTCCCTTTGTAAAGTAACAGTGAATTCAAAGAACCAAGAGCTGAATGTTGTTAAGAACATTTCCTTTTGAAAACTAACACGAAACGCACAATTCTACAAGACGAAGGTCAAGAAAGAAGATTTCCCGTGTGGAACGAAAAGAGACTCATTTTGTGTCAGGAGAGTGTCTAGAGAAATGTTTCCCTTTGTAAAGTAAGAGTGAATTCAAAGAACCAAGAGCTGAATGTTGTTAAGAACATTTCCTTTTGAAAACTAACACGAAACGCACAATTCTACAAGACGAAGGTCAAGAAAGAAGATTTCCCGTGTGGAACGAAAAGAGACTCATTTTGTGTCAGGAGAGTGTCTAGAGAAATGTTTCCCTTTGTAAAGTAACAGTGAATTCAAAGAACCAAGAGCTGAATGTTGTTAAGAACATTTCCTTTTGAAAACTAACACGGAACGCACAATTCTACAAGACGAAGGTCAAGAAAGAAGATTTCCCGTGTGGAACGAAAAGAGACTCATTTTGTGTCAGGAGAGTGTCTAGAGAAATGTTTCCCTTTGTAAAGTAACAGTGAATTCAAAGAACCAAGAGCTGAATGTTGTTAAGAACATTTCCTTTTGAAAACTAACACGGAACGCACAATTCTACAAGACGAAGGTCAAGAAAGAAGATTTCCCGTGTGGAACGAAAAGAGACTCATTTTGTGTCAGGAGAGTGTCTAGAGAAATGTTTCCCTTTGTAAAGTAACAGTGAATTCAAAGAACCAAGAGCTGAATGTTGTTAAGAACATTTCCTTTTGAAAACTAACACGAACGCACAATTCTACAAGACGAAGGTCAAGAAAGAAGATTTCCCGTGTGGAACGAAAAGAGACTCATTTTGTGTCAGGAGAGTGTCTAGAGAAATGTTTCCCTTTGTAAAGTAACAGTGAATTCAAAGAACCAAGAGCTGAATGTTGTTAAGAACATTTCCTTTTGAAAACTAACACGAACGCACAAATTCTACAAGACGAAGGTCAAGAAAGAAGATTTCCCGTGTGGAACGAAAAGAGACTCATTTTGTGTCAGGAGAGTGTCTAGAGAAATGTTTCCTTTGTAAAGTAACAGTGAATTCAAAGAACCAAGAGCTGAATGTTGTTAAGAACATTTCCTTTTGAAAACTAACACGAAACGCACAATTCTACAAGACGAAGGTCAAGAAAGAAGATTTCCCGTGTGGAACGAAAAGAGACTCATTTTGTGTCAGGAGAGTGTCTAGAGAAATGTTTCCCTTTGTAAAGTAACAGTGAATTCAAAGAACCAAGAGCTGAATGTTGTTAAGAACATTTCCTTTTGAAAACTAACACAAAACGCACAATTCTACAAGACGAAGGTCAAGAAAGAAGATTTCCCGTGTGGAACGAAAAGAGACTCATTTTGTGTCAGGAGAGTGTCTAGAGAAATGTTTCCCTTTGTAAAGTAACAGTGAATTCAAAGAACCAAGAGCTGAATGTTGTTAAGAACATTTCCTTTTGAAAACTAACACGAAACGCACAATTCTACAAGACGAAGGTCAAGAAAGAAGATTTCCCGTGTGGAACGAAAAGAGACTCATTTTGTGTCAGGAGAGTGTCTAGAGAAATGTTTCCCTTTGTAAAGTAACAGTAAATTCAAAGAACCAAGAGCTGAATGTTGTTAAGAACATTTCCTTTTGAAAACTAACACGGAACGCACAATTCTACAAGACGAAGGTCAAGAAAGAAGATTTCCCGTGTGGAACGAAAAGAGACTCATTTTGTGTCAGGAGAGTGTCTAGAGAAATGTTTCCCTTTGTAAAGTAACAGTGAATTCAAAGAACCAAGAGCTGAATGTTGTTAAGAACATTTCCTTTTGAAAACTAACACGAAACGCACAATTCTACAAGACGAAGGTCAAGAAAGAAGATTTCCCGTGTGGAACGAAAAGAGACTCATTTTGTGTCAGGAGAGTGTCTAGAGAAATGTTTCCCTTTGTAAAGTAACAGTGAATTCAAAGAACCAAGAGCTGAATGTTGTTAAGAACATTTCCTTTTGAAAACTAACACGAAACGCACAATTCTACAAGACGAAGGTCAAGAAAGAAGATTTCCCGTGTGGAACGAAAAGAGACTCATTTTGTGTCAGGAGAGTGTCTAGAGAAATGTTTCCCTTTGTAAAGTAACAGTGAATTCAAAGAACCAAGAGCTGAATGTTGTTAAGAACATTTCCTTTTGAAAACTAACACGAAACGCACAATTCTACAAGACGAAGGTCAAGAAAGAAGATTTCCCGTGTGGAACGAAAAGAGACTCATTTTGTGTCAGGAGAGTGTCTAGAGAAATGTTTCCCTTTGTAAAGTAACAGTGAATTCAAAGAACCAAGAGCTGAATGTTGTTAAGAACATTTCCTTTTGAAAACTAACACGAAACGCACAATTCTACAAGACGAAGGTCAAGAAAGAAGATTTCCCGTGTGGAACGAAAAGAGACTCATTTTGTGTCAGGAGAGTGTCTAGAGAAATGTTTCCTTTGTAAAGTAACAGTGAATTCAAAGAACCAAGAGCTGAATGTTGTTAAGAACATTTCCTTTTGAAAACTAACACGAAACGCACAATTCTACAAGACGAAGGTCAAGAAAGAAGATTTCCCGTGTGGAACGAAAAGAGACTCATTTTGTGTCAGGAGAGTGTCTAGAGAAATGTTTTCCTTTGTAAAGTAACAGTGAATTCAAAGAACCAAGAGCTGAATGTTGTTAAGAACATTTCCTTTTGAAAACTAACACGGAACGCACAATTCTACAAGACGAAGGTCAAGAAAGAAGATTTCCCGTGTGGAACGAAAAGAGACTCATTTTGTGTCAGGAGAGTGTCTAGAGAAATGTTTCCCTTTGTAAAGTAACAGTGAATTCAAAGAACCAAGAGCTGAATGTTGTTAAGAACATTTCCTTTTGAAAACTAACACGAAACGCACAATTCTACAAGACGAGGGACAAGAAAGAAGATTTGCCGTGTGGAACGAAAAGAGACTCATTTTGTGTCAGGAGAGTGTCTAGAGAAATGTTTCCCTTTGTAAAATAACAGTGAATTAAAAGAACGAAGAGCTGAATGTTGTTAAGATCATTTCCTTTAAAAACTAACACGGAAAGCACAATTCTACAAGACGAAGATCAAGACAGAAGATTTCCCGTGTGGAACGAAAAGAGACTCATTTTGTGTCAGGAGAGTGTCTAGAGAAATGTTTCCCTTTGTAAAGTAACAGTGAATTCAAAGAACCAAGAGCTGAATGTTGTTAAGAACATTTCCTTTTGAAAACTAACACGAAACGCACAATTCTACAAGACGAACAAGAAAGAAGATTTCCCGTGTGGAACGAAAAGAGACTCATTTTGTGTCAGGAGAGTGTCTAGAGAAATGTTTCCCTTTGTAAAGTAACAGTGAATTCAAAGAACCAAGAGCTGAATGTTGTTAAGAACATTTCCTTTTGAAAACTAACACGAACGCACAATTCTACAAGACGAAGGTCAAGAAAGAAGATTTCCCGTGTGGAACGAAAAGAGACTCATTTTGTGTCAGGAGAGTGTCTAGAGAAATGTTTCCCTTTGTAAAGTAACAGTGAATTCAAAGAACCAAGAGCTGAATGTTGTTAAGAACATTTCCTTTTGAAAACTAACACGAAACGCACAATTCTACAAGACGAAGGTCAAGAAAGAAGATTTCCCGTGTGGAACGAAAAGAGACTCATTTTGTGTCAGGAGAGTGTCTAGAGAAATGTTTCCCTTTGTAAAGTAACAGTGAATTCAAAAACCAAGAGCTGAATGTTGTTAAGAACATTTCCTTTTGAAAACTAACACGGAACGCACAATTCTACAAGACGAGGTCAAGAAAGAAGATTTCCCGTGTGGAACGAAAAGAGACTCATTTTGTGTCAGGAGAGTGTCTAGAGAAATGTTTCCCTTTGTAAAGTAACAGTGAATTCAAAGAACCAAGAGCTGAATGTTGTTAAGAACATTTCCTTTTGAAAACTAACACGAAACGCACAATTCTACAAGACGAAGGTCAAGAAAGAAGATTTCCCGTGTGGAACGAAAAGAGACTCATTTTGTGTCAGGAGAGTGTCTAGAGAAATGTTTTCCTTTGTAAAGTAACAGTGAATTCAAAGAACCAAGAGCTGAATGTTGTTAAGAACATTTCCTTTTGAAAACTAACACGAAACGCACAATTCTACAAGACGAAGGTCAAGAAAGAAGATTTCCCGTGTGGAACGAAAAGAGACTCATTTTTCTGTGCAGGACAGTGCATAGAGATATGTTTCCTTTGTAAAGTAACAGTTGAATTCAAAGAACCAAAGTGCTGATGTTGTTAAGAGCATTTCCGTCTGAAACTAACAACGGAACAGCACAATTCTACAAGACGAGTGGTCAAGAAAGAAGAATTCCCGTGTGGAACGAAAAGTCACTCATTTTCGTTGTCTGGAGACTGCATAGAGAAATGTTTTCCTTTGTAAACTAACAGTGAATTCAAAGAACTAAGAGCTGAATGTTGTTAAAAACATTTCCTTTTGAAAACTAACACTGAACGCACAATTCTACAAGACGAGGGTCAAGAAAGAAGATTTCCCGTGTGGAACGAAAAGACACTCATTTTGTGTCAGGAGACTGCATAGAGAAATGTTTCAGTTGGTAAAGTAACAGTGAATTCAAAGAAGCAAGAGCTGAATGTTGTTAAGAACATTTCCTTTTGAAAACTAACACTGAACACACAATTCTACACGACGAGTGTCAAGAAAGAAGAATTCCCGTGTGGAACGAAAAGAGACTCATTTTGTGTCAGGAGACTGTCTAGAGAAATGTTTCCCTTTGTAAAGTAACAGTGAATTCAAAGAACAAAGTGCTGAATGTTGTTAAGAGCATTTCCTTCTGAAAACTAACACGGAACGCACAATTCTACACGACGAGGGTCAAGAAAGAAGATTTCCCGTGTGGAACGAAAAGACACTCATTTTGTGTCAGGAGACTGCATAGAGAAATGTTTCCCTTTGTAAAGTAACAGTGAATTCAAAGAACAAAGAGCTGAATGTTGTTAAAAACATTTCCTTTTGAAAACTAACACTGAACGCACAATTCTACACGACGAGGGTCAAGAAAGAAGAATTCCCGTGTGGAACGAAAAGAGACTCATTTTGTGTCAGGAGAGTGTCTAGAGATATGTTTCCTTTTGTAAAGTAACAGTGAATTCAAAGAACAAAGAGCTGAATGTTGTTAAGAGCATTTCCTTCTGAAAACTAACACGGAACGCACAATTCTACAAGACGAGGGTCAAGAAAGAAGAATTCCCGTGTGGAACGAAAAGAGACTCATTTTGTGTCAGGAGAGTGTCTAGAGAAATGTGTCTCTTTGTAAAGTAACAGTGAATTCAAAGAACAAAGTGCTGAATGTTGTTAAGAACATTTCCTTCTGAAAACTAACACGGAACGCACAATTCTACACGACGAGTGTCAAGAAAGAAGAATTCCCGTGTGGAACGAAAAGAGACTCATTTTGTGTCAGGAGACTGTCTAGAGAAATGTTTCCCTTTGTAAAGTAACAGTGAATTCAAAGAACAAAGTGCTGAATGTTGTTAAGAACATTTCCTTCTGAAAACTAACACGGAACGCACAATTCTACACGACGAGGGTCAAGAAAGAAGAATTCCCGTGTGGAACGAAAAGAGACTCATTTTGTGTCAGGACAGTGTCTAGAGATATGTTTCCTTTGTAAAGTAACAGTGAATTCAAAGAACAAAGAGCTGAATGTTGTTAAGAGCATTTCCTTCTGAAAACTAACACGGAACGCACAATTCTACAAGACGAGGGTCAAGAAAGAAGAATTCCCGTGTGGAACGAAAAGAGACTCATTTTGTGTCAGGAGAGTGTCTAGAGAAATGTTTCCCTTTGTAAAGTAACAGTGAATTCAAAGAACTAAGAGCTGAATGTTGTTAAGAACATTTCCTTTTGAAAACTAACTCGGAACGCACAATTCTACACGACGAGGGTCAAGAAAGAAGAATTCCCGTGTGGAACGAAAAGAGACTCATTTTGTGTCAGGACAGTGTCTAGAGATATGTTTCCTTTTGTAAAGTAACAGTGAATTCAAAGAACAAAGTGCTGAATGTTGTTAAGAGCATTTCCTTCTGAAAACTAACACGGAACGCACAATTCTACACGACGAGGGTCAAGAAAGAAGATTCCCGTGTGGAACGAAAAGACACTCATTTTGTGTCAGGAGACTGCATAGAGAAATGTTTCCCTTTGTAAAGTAACAGTGAATTCAAAGAACCAAGAGCTGAATGTTGTTAAAAAACATTTCCTTTTGAAAACTAACACGGAACGCACAATTCTACAAGACGAGGGTCAAGAAAGAAGATTTCCCGTGTGGAACGAAAAGAGACTCATTTTGTGTCAGGAGACTGCATAGAGAAATGTTTCCCTTTGTAAAGTAACAGTGAATTCAAAGAACAAAGAGCTGAATGTTGTTAAGAACATTTCCTTTTGAAAACTAACACGGAACGCACAATTCTACAAGACGAGGGTCAAGAAAGAAGAATTCCCGTGTGGAACGAAAAGAGACTCATTTTGTGTCAGGAGACTGTCTAGAGAAATGTTTCCCTTTGTAAAGTAACAGTGAATTCAAAGAACAAAGAGCTGAATGTTGTTAAGAGCATTTCCTTTTGAAAACTAACACGGAACGCACAATTCTACACGACGAGGGTCAAGAAAGAAGAATTCCCGTGTGGAACGAAAAGAGACTCATTTTGTGTCAGGAGAGTGTCTAGAGAAATGTTTCCCTTTGTAAAGTAACAGTGAATTCAAAGAACAAAGAGCTGAATGTTGTTAAAACATTTCCTTTTGAAAACTAACACGGAACGCACAATTCTACACGACGAGGGTCAAGAAAGAAGAATTCCCGTGTGGAACGAAAAGACACTCATTTTGTGTCAGGAGACTGCATAGAGAAATGTTTCCCTTTGTAAAGTAACAGTGAATTCAAAGAACAAAGAGCTGAATGTTGTTAAGAACATTTCCTTTTGAAAACTAACACGGAACGCACAATTCTACACGACGAGGGTCAAGAAAGAAGAATTCCCGTGTGGAACGAAAAGAGACTCATTTTGTGTCAGGAGACGTGTCTAGAGAAATGTTTCCCTTTGTAAAGTAACAGTGAATTCAAAGAACAAGAGCTGAATGTTGTTAAGAACATTTCCTTCTTGAAAACTAACACGGAACGCACAATTCTACACGACGAGTGTCAAGAAAGAAGAATTCCCGTGTGGAACGAAAAGAGACTCATTTTGTGTCAGGAGAGTGTCTAGAGAAATGTTTCCCTTTGTAAAGTAACAGTGAATTCAAAGAACAAAGAGCTGAATGTTGTTAAGAGCATTTCCTTTTGAAAACTAACACGGAACGCACAATTCTACAAGACGAGGGTCAAGAAAGAAGAATTCCCGTGTGGAACGAAAAGAGACTCATTTTGTGTCAGGAGAGTGTCTAGAGAAATGTTTCCCTTTGTAAAGTAACAGTGAATTCAAAGAAGCAAGAGCTGAATGTTGTTAAGAACATTTCCTTTTGAAAACTAACACGGAACGCACAATTCTACACGACGAGGGTCAAGAAAGAAGATTTCCCGTGTGGAACGAAAAGAGACTCATTTTGTGTCAGGAGAGTGTCTAGAGAAATGTTTCCCTTTGTAAAGTAACAGTGAATTCAAAGAACAATGTGCTGAATGTTGTTAAGAACATTTCCTTTTGAAAACTAACACTGAACGCACAATTCTACACGACGAGTGTCAAGAAAGAAGAATTCCCGTGTGGAACGAAAAGAGACTCATTTTGTGTCAGGACAGTGTCTAGAGAAATGTTTCCTTTTGTAAAGTAACAGTGAATTCAAAGAACAAAGTGCTGAATGTTGTTAAGAGCATTTCCTTCTGAAAACTAACACGGAACAGCACAATTCTACAAGACGAGGGTCAAGAAAGAAGAATTCCCGTGTGGAACGAAAAGAGACTCATTTTGTGTCAGGAGACTGTCTAGAGAAATGTTTCCCTTTGTAAAGTAACAGTGAATTCAAAGAACCAAGAGCTGAATGTTGTTAAAAACATTTCCTTTTGAAAACTAACACTGAACGCACAATTCTACACGACGAGGGTCAAGAAAGAAGAATTCCCGTGTGGAACGAAAAGAGACTCATTTTGTGTCAGGAGACTGCTAGAGAAATGTTTCCCTTTGTAAAGTAACAGTGAATTCAAAGAACAAAGAGCTGAATGTTGTTAAGAACATTTCCTTTTGAAAACTAACACGGAACGCACAATTCTACAAGACGAGGGTCAAGAAAGAAGAATTCCCGTGTGGAACGAAAAGAGACTCATTTTGTGTCAGGAGAGTGTCTAGAGAAATGTTTCCTTTGTAAAGTAACAGTGAATTCAAAGAACAAGAGCTGAATGTTGTTAAGAACATTTCCTTTTGAAAACTAACACGGAACGCACAATTCTACAAGACGAGGGTCAAGAAAGAAGATTTCCCGTGTGGAACGAAAAGAGACTCATTTTGTGTCAGGAGACTGCATAGAGAAATGTTTCCCTTTGTAAAGTAACAGTGAATTCAAAGAACAAAGAGCTGAATGTTGTTAAGAACATTTCCTTTGAAAACTAACACGGAACGCACAATTCTACAAGACGAGGGTCAAGAAAGAAGATTTCCCGTGTGGAACGAAAAGAGACTCATTTTGTGTCAGGAGAGTGTCTAGAGAAATGTTTCCCTTTGTAAAGTAACAGTGAATTCAAAGAACAAGAGCTGAATGTTGTTAAGAACATTTCCTTTTGAAAACTAACACGGAACGCACAATTCTACACGACGAGGGTCAAGAAAGAAGAATTCCCGTGTGGAACGAAAAGAGACTCATTTTGTGTCAGGAGAGTGTCTAGAGAAATGTTTCCCTTTGTAAAGTAACAGTGAATTCAAAGAACAAAGAGCTGAATGTTGTTAAGAACATTTCCTTTTGAAAACTAACACGGAACGCACAATTCTACACGACGAGGGTCAAGAAAGAAGAATTCCCGTGTGGAACGAAAAGAGACTCATTTTGTGTCAGGAGACGTGTCTAGAGAAATGTTTCCCTTTGTAAAGTAACAGTGAATTCAAAGAACAAAGAGCTGAATGTTGTTAAGAACATTTCCTTTTGAAAACTAACACGGAACGCACAATTCTACACGACGAGGGTCAAGAAAGAAGAATTCCCGTGTGGAACGAAAAGAGACTCATTTTGTGTCAGGAGAGTGTCTAGAGAAATGTTTCCCTTTGTAAAGTAACAGTGAATTCAAAGAACAAAGAGCTGAATGTTGTTAAGAACATTTCCTTTTGAAAACTAACACGGAACGCACAATTCTACACGACGAGGGTCAAGAAAGAAGAATTCCCGTGTGGAACGAAAAGAGACTCATTTTGTGTCAGGAGAGTGTCTAGAGAAATGTTTCCCTTTGTAAAGTAACAGTGAATTCAAAGAACCAAGAGCTGAATGTTGTTAAGAACATTTCCTTCTGAAAACTAACACGGAACGCACAATTCTACACGACGAGGGTCAAGAAAGAAGAATTCCCGTGTGGAACGAAAAGAGACTCATTTTGTGTCAGGAGAGTGTCTAGAGAAATGTTTCCCTTTGTAAAGTAACAGTGAATTCAAAGAACAAAGAGCTGAATGTTGTTAAGAACATTTCCTTTTGAAAACTAACACGGAACGCACAATTCTACAAGACGAGGGTCAAGAAAGAAGAATTCCCGTGTGGAACGAAAAGAGACTCATTTTGTGTCAGGAGAGTGTCTAGAGAAATGTTTCCCTTTGTAAAGTAACAGTGAATTCAAAGAACAAAGAGCTGAATGTTGTTAAGAACATTTCCTTTTGAAAACTAACACGGAACGCACAATTCTACAAGACGAGGGTCAAGAAAGAAGAATTCCCGTGTGGAACGAAAAGAGACTCATTTTGTGTCAGGAGAGTGTCTAGAGAAATGTTTCCCTTTGTAAAGTAACAGTGAATTCAAAGAACAAAGAGCTGAATGTTGTTAAGAACATTTCCTTTTGAAAACTAACACGGAACGCACAATTCTACACGACGAGGGTCAAGAAAGAAGAATTCCCGTGTGGAACGAAAAGAGACTCATTTTGTGTCAGGAGACTGTCTAGAGAAATGTTTCCCTTTGTAAAGTAACAGTGAATTCAAAGAACAAAGAGCTGAATGTTGTTAAGAACATTTCCTTTTGAAAACTAACACGGAACGCACAATTCTACACGACGAGGGTCAAGAAAGAAGAATTCCCGTGTGGAACGAAAAGAGACTCATTTTGTGTCAGGAGAGTGTCTAGAGAAATGTTTCCCTTTGTAAAGTAACAGTGAATTCAAAGAACAAAGAGCTGAATGTTGTTAAGAACATTTCCTTTTGAAAACTAACACGGAACGCACAATTCTACAAGACGAGGGTCAAGAAAGAAGAATTCCCGTGTGGAACGAAAAGAGACTCATTTTGTGTCAGGAGAGTGTCTAGAGAAATGTTTCCCTTTGTAAAGTAACAGTGAATTCAAAGAACAAAGAGCTGAATGTTGTTAAGAGCATTTCCTTCTGAAAACTAACACGGAACGCACAATTCTACAAGACGAGGGTCAAGAAAGAAGATTTCCCGTGTGGAACGAAAAGACACTCATTTTGTGTCAGGAGACTGCATAGAGAAATGTTTCCCTTTGTAAAGTAACAGTGAATTCAAAGAACTAAGAGCTGAATGTTGTTAAAAACATTTCCTTTTGAAAACTAACACGGAACGCACAATTCTACACGACGAGGGTCAAGAAAGAAGAATTCCCGTGTGGAACGAAAAGAGACTCATTTTGTGTCAGGAGAGTGTCTAGAGAAATGTTTCCTTTGTAAAGTAACAGTGAATTCAAAGCAAGAAGAGCTGAATGTTGTTAAGAACATTTCCTTTTGAAAACTAACACGGAACGCACAATTCTACACGACGAGGGTCAAGAAAGAAGAATTCCCGTGTGGAACGAAAAGAGACTCATTTTGTGTCAGGAGAGTGTCTAGAGAAATGTTTCCCTTTGTAAAGTAACAGTGAATTCAAAGAACAAAGAGCTGAATGTTGTTAAGAACATTTCCTTTTGAAAACTAACACGGAACGCACAATTCTACACGACGAGGGTCAAGAAAGAAGAATTCCCGTGTGGAACGAAAAGAGACTCATTTTGTGTCAGGAGACTGTCTAGAGAAATGTTTCCCTTTGTAAAGTAACAGTGAATTCAAAGAACAAAGAGCTGAATGTTGTTAAGAACATTTCCTTTTGAAAACTAACACTGAACGCACAATTCTACACGACGAGGGTCAAGAAAGAAGAATTCCCGTGTGGAACGAAAAGAGACTCATTTTGTGTCAGGAGAGTGTCTAGAGAAATGTTTCCCTTTGTAAAGTAACAGTGAATTCAAAGAAACAAGAGCTGAATGTTGTTAAGAACATTTCCTTTTGAAAACTAACACGGAATGCACAATTCTACACGACGAGGGTCAAGAAAGAAGATTTCCCGTGTGGAACGAAAAGAGACTCATTTTGTGTCAGGAGAGTGTCTAGAGAAATGTTTCCTTTGTAAAGTAACAGTGAATTCAAAGAACAAAGAGCTGAATGTTGTTAAGAACATTTCCTTTTGAAAACTAACACGGAACGCACAATTCTACACGACGAGGGTCAAGAAAGAAGAATTCCCGTGTGGAACGAAAAGAGACTCATTTTGTGTCAGGAGAGTGTCTAGAGAAATGTTTCCCTTTGTAAAGTAACAGTGAATTCAAAGAACCAGAGCTGAATGTTGTTAAGAACATTTCCTTTTGAAAACTAACACGGAACGCACAATTCTACACGACGAGGGTCAAGAAAGAAGAATTCCCGTGTGGAACGAAAAGAGACTCATTTTGTGTCAGGAGAGTGTCTAGAGAAATGTTTCCCTTTGTAAAGTAACAGTGAATTCAAAGAACAAAGAGCTGAATGTTGTTAAGAACATTTCCTTCTGAAAACTAACACGGAACGCACAATTCTACAAGACGAGGGTCAAGAAAGAAGAATTCCCGTGTGGAACGAAAAGAGACTCATTTTGTGTCAGGAGACTGTCTAGAGAAATGTTTCCCTTTGTAAAGTAACAGTGAATTCAAAGAACAAAGAGCTGAATGTTGTTAAGAACATTTCCTTTTGAAAACTAACACGGAACGCACAATTCTACACGACGAGGGTCAAGAAAGAAGAATTCCCGTGTGGAACGAAAAGAGACTCATTTTGTGTCAGGAGAGTGTCTAGAGAAATGTTTCCCTTTGTAAAGTAACAGTGAATTCAAAGAACAAAGAGCTGAATGTTGTTAAGAGCATTTCCTTTTGAAAACTAACACGGAACGCACAATTCTACACGACGAGGGTCAAGAAAGAAGAATTCCCGTGTGGAACGAAAAGAGACTCATTTTGTGTCAGGAGAGTGTCTAGAGAAATGTTTCCCTTTGTAAAGTAACAGTGAATTCAAAGAACAAAGAGCTGAATGTTGTTAAGAACATTTCCTTTTGAAAACTAACACGGAACGCACAATTCTACACGACGAGGGTCAAGAAAGAAGAATTCCCGTGTGGAACGAAAAGAGACTCATTTTGTGTCAGGAGACTGCATAGAGAAATGTTTCCCTTTGTAAAGTAACAGTGAATTCAAAGAACAAAGTGCTGAATGTTGTTAAGAGCATTTCCTTCTGAAAACTAACACGGAACGCACAATTCTACAAGACGAGGGTCAAGAAAGAAGAATTCCCGTGTGGAACGAAAAGAGACTCATTTTGTGTCAGGAGACTGTCATAGAGAAATGTTTCCTTTGTAAAGTAACAGTGAATTCAAAGAACAAAGAGCTGAATGTTGTTAAGAACATTTCCTTTTGAAAACTAACACGGAACGCACAATTCTACACGACGAGGGTCAAGAAAGAAGAATTCCCGTGTGGAACGAAAAGAGACTCATTTTGTGTCAGGAGAGTGTCTAGAGAAATGTTTCCCTTTGTAAAGTAACAGTGAATTCAAAGAACAAAGAGCTGAATGTTGTTAAGAACATTTCCTTTTGAAAACTAACACGGAACGCACAATTCTACACGACGAGGGTCAAGAAAGAAGAATTCCCGTGTGGAACGAAAAGAGACTCATTTTGTGTCAGGAGAGTGTCTAGAGAAATGTTTCCCTTTGTAAAGTAACAGTGAATTCAAAGAACAAAGAGCTGAATGTTGTTAAGAGCATTTCCTTCTGAAAACTAACACGGAACGCACAATTCTACAAGACGAGGGTCAAGAAAGAAGAATTCCCGTGTGGAACGAAAAGAGACTCATTTTGTGTCAGGAGACTGCATAGAGAAATGTTTTCCTTTGTAAAGTAACAGTGAATTCAAAGAACAAAGAGCTGAATGTTGTTAAAAACATTTCCTTTTGAAAACTAACACTGAACGCACAATTCTACAAGACGAGGGTCAAGAAAGAAGAATTCCCGTGTGGAACGAAAAGAGACTCATTTTGTGTCAGGAGAGTGTCTAGAGAAATGTTTCCCTTTGTAAAGTAACAGTGAATTCAAAGAAGCAAGAGCTGAATGTTGTTAAGAACATTTCCTTTTGAAAACTAACTCGGAACGCTCAATTCTACACGACGAGGGTCAAGAAAGAAGAATTCCCGTGTGGAACGAAAAGAGACTCATTTTGTGTCAGGACAGTGTCTAGAGAAATGTTTCCTTTTGTAAAGTAACAGTGAATTCAAAGAACAAAGTGCTGAATGTTGTTAAGAGCATTTCCTTCTGAAAACTAACACGGAACGCACAATTCTACACGACGAGGGTCAAGAAAGAAGAATTCCCGTGTGGAACGAAAAGAGACTCATTTTGTGTCAGGAGACTGCATAGAGAAATGTTTCCCTTTGTAAAGTAACAGTGAATTCAAAGAACTAAGAGCTGAATGTTGTTAAAAACATTTCCTTTTGAAAACTAACACTGAACGCACAATTCTACACGACGAGTGTCAAGAAAGAAGAATTCCCGTGTGGAACGAAAAGAGACTCATTTTCTGTCAGGACAGTGTCTAGAGATATGTTTCCTTTTGTAAAGTAACAGTGAATTCAAAGAACAAAGTGCTGAATGTTGTTAAGAGCATTTCCTTCTGAAAACTAACACGGAACGCACAATTCTACAAGACGAGGGTCAAGAAAGAAGAATTCCCGTGTGGAACGAAAAGAGACTCATTTTGTGTCAGGAGAGTGTCTAGAAAAGTGTTTCCCTTTGTAAAGTAACAGTGAATTCAAAGAAGCAAGAGCTGAATGTTGTTAAGAACATTTCCTTTTGAAAACTAACTCGGAACGCTCAATTCTACACGACGAGGGTGAAAGAAATAAGAATTCCCGTGTGGTACGAAAAGAGACTCATTTTGTGTCAGGAGACTGCATAGAGAAAGGTTTCCCTTTGTAAAGTAACAGTGAATTCAAAGAACAAACTGCTGAATGTTGTTAAGAGCATTTCCTTCTGAAAACTAACACGGAACGCACAATTCTACACACGAGGGTCAAGAAAGAAGATTTCCCGTGTGGAACGAAAAGACACTCATTTTGTGTCAGGAGACTGCATAGAGAAATGTTTCCCTTTGTAAAGTAACAGTGAATTCAAAGAACTAAGAGCTGAATGTTGTTAAAAACATTTCCTTTTGAAAACTAACACTGAACGCACAATTCTACACGACGAGTGTCAAGAAAGAAGAATTCCCGTGTGGAACGAAAAGAGACTCATTTTCTGTCAGGACAGTGTCTAGAGATATGTTTCCTTTTGTAAAGTAACAGTGAATTCAAAGAACAAAGTGCTGAATGTTGTTAAGAGCATTTCCTTCTGAAAACTAACACGGAACGCACAATTCTACAAGACGAGGGTCAAGAAAGAAGAATTCCCGTGTGGAACGAAAAGAGACTCATTTTGTGTCAGGAGAGTGTCTAGAGAAATGTTTCCCTTTGTAAAGTAACAGTGAATTCAAAGAACTAAGAGCTGAATGTTGTTAAGAACATTTCCTTTTGAAAACTAACACTGAACGCACAATTCTACACGACGAGGGTCAAGAAAGAAGAATTCCCGTGTGGAACGAAAAGAGACTCATTTTGTGTCAGGAGAGTGTCTAGAGAAATGTTTCCCTTTGTAAAGTAACAGTGAATTCAAAGAACAAAGAGCTGAATGTTGTTAAGAACATTTCCTTTTGAAAACTAACACGGAACGCACAATTCTACACGACGAGGGTCAAGAAAGAAGAATTCCCGTGTGGAACGAAAAGAGACTCATTTTGTGTCAGGACAGTGTCTAGAGAAATGTTTCCTTTGTAAAGTAACAGTGAATTCAAAGAACAAAGTGCTGAATGTTGTTAAGAGCATTTCCTTCTGAAAACTAACACGGAACGCACAATTCTACAAGACGAGGGTCAAGAAAGAAGAATTCCCGTGTGGAACGAAAAGAGACTCATTTTGTGTCAGGAGAGTGTCTAGAGAAATGTTTCCCTTTGTAAAGTAACAGTGAATTCAAAGAACAAGAGCTGAATGTTGTTAAGAACATTTCCTTTTGAAAACTAACACGGAACGCACAATTCTACACGACGAGGGTCAAGAAAGAAGAATTCCCGTGTGGAACGAAAAGAGACTCATTTTGTGTCAGGAGAGTGTCTAGAGAAATGTTTCCCTTTGTAAAGTAACAGTGAATTCAAAGAACAAAGAGCTGAATGTTGTTAAGAGCATTTCCTTTTGAAAACTAACACGGAACGCACAATTCTACACGACGAGGGTCAAGAAAGAAGAATTCCCGTGTGGAACGAAAAGAGACTCATTTTGTGTCAGGAGAGTGTCTAGAGAAATGTTTCCTTTGTAAAGTAACAGTGAATTCAAAGAACAAAGAGCTGAATGTTGTTAAGAACATTTCCTTTTGAAAACTAACACGGAACGCACAATTCTACAAGACGAGGGTCAAGAAAGAAGAATTCCCGTGTGGAACGAAAAGAGACTCATTTTGTGTCAGGAGAGTGTCTAGAGAAATGTTTCCCTGTGTAAAGTAACAGTGAATTCAAAGAACAAGAGCTGAATGTTGTTAAGAACATTTCCTTTTGAAAACTAACACGGAACGCAGAATTCTACACGACGAGGGTCAAGAAAGAAGAATTCCCGTGTGGAACGAAAAGAGACTCATTTTGTGTCAGGAGAGTGTCTAGAGAAATGTTTCCCTTTGTAAAGTAACAGTGAATTCAAAGAACAAAGAGCTGAATGTTGTTAAGAACATTTCCTTTTGAAAACTAACACGGAACGCACAATTCTACACGACGAGGGTCAAGAAAGAAGAATTCCCGTGTGGAACGAAAAGAGACTCATTTTGTGTCAGGAGACTGCATAGAGAAATGTTTCCCTTTGTAAAGTAACAGTGAATTCAAAGAACAAAGAGCTGAATGTTGTTAAGAACATTTCCTTTTGAAAACTAACACGGAACGCACAATTCTACACGACGAGGGTCAAGAAAGAAGAATTCCCGTGTGGAACGAAAAGAGACTCATTTTGTGTCAGGAGAGTGTCTAGAGAAATGTTTCCCTTTGTAAAGTAACAGTGAATTCAAAGAACAAAGAGCTGAATGTTGTTAAGAGCATTTCCTTCTGAAAACTAACACGGAACGCACAATTCTACAAGACGAGGGTCAAGAAAGAAGAATTCCCGTGTGGAACGAAAAGAGACTCATTTTGTGTCAGGAGAGTGTCTAGAGAAATGTTTCCCTTTGTAAAGTAACAGTGAATTCAAAGAACAAAGAGCTGAATGTTGTTAAGAACATTTCCTTTTGAAAACTAACACGGAACGCACAATTCTACACGACGAGGGTCAAGAAAGAAGAATTCCCGTGTGGAACGAAAAGAGACTCATTTTGTGTCAGGAGAGTGTCTAGAGAAATGTTTCCCTTTGTAAAGTAACAGTGAATTCAAAGAACAAAGAGCTGAATGTTGTTAAGAACATTTCCTTTTGAAAACTAACACGGAACGCACAATTCTACAAGACGAGGGTCAAGAAAGAAGAATTCCCGTGTGGAACGAAAAGAGACTCATTTTGTGTCAGGAGAGTGTCTAGAGAAATGTTTCCCTTTGTAAAGTAACAGTGAATTCAAAGAACAAAGAGCTGAATGTTGTTAAGAACATTTCCTTTTGAAAACTAACACGGAACGCACAATTCTACACGACGAGGGTCAAGAAAGAAGAATTCCCGTGTGGAACGAAAAGAGACTCATTTTGTGTCAGGAGAGTGCATAGAGAAATGTTTCCCTTTGTAAAGTAACAGTGAATTCAAAGAACAAAGAGCTGAATGTTGTTAAGAACATTTCCTTTTGAAAACTAACACGGAACGCACAATTCTACACGACGAGGGTCAAGAAAGAAGAATTCCCGTGTGGAACGAAAAGAGACTCATTTTGTGTCAGGAGAGTGTCTAGAGAAATGTTTCCCTTTGTAAAGTAACAGTGAATTCAAAGAACAAAGAGCTGAATGTTGTTAAGAACATTTCCTTTTGAAAACTAACACGGAACGCACAATTCTACACGACGAGGGTCAAGAAAGAAGAATTCCCGTGTGGAACGAAAAGAGACTCATTTTGTGTCAGGAGAGTGTCTAGAGAAATGTTTCCCTTTGTAAAGTAACAGTGAATTCAAAGAACAAAGAGCTGAATGTTGTTAAGAGCATTTCCTTCTGAAAACTAACACGGAACGCACAATTCTACACGACGAGGGTCAAGAAAGAAGAATTCCCGTGTGGAACGAAAAGAGACTCATTTTGTGTCAGGAGAGTGTCTAGAGAAATGTTTCCCTTTGTAAAGTAACAGTGAATTCAAAGAACAAAGAGCTGAATGTTGTTAAGAACATTTCCTTTTGAAAACTAACACGGAACGCACAATTCTACACGACGAGGGTCAAGAAAGAAGAATTCCCGTGTGGAACGAAAAGAGACTCATTTTGTGTCAGGACAGTGTCTAGAGATATGTTTCCTTTTGTAAAGTAACAGTGAATTCAAAGAACAAAGTGCTGAATGTTGTTAAGAGCATTTCCTTCTGAAAACTAACACGGAACGCACAATTCTACAAGACGAGGGTCAAGAAAGAAGAATTCCCGTGTGGAACGAAAAGAGACTCATTTTGTGTCAGGAGACTGTCATAGAGAAATGTTTCCCTTTGTAAAGTAACAGTGAATTCAAAGAAGCAAGAGCTGAATGTTGTTAAGAACATTTCCTTTTGAAAACTAACACTGAACGCACAATTCTACACGACGAGGGTCAAGAAAGAAGAATTCCCGTGTGGAACGAAAAGAGACTCATTTTGTGTCAGGAGAGTGTCTAGAGAAATGTTTCCCTTTTGTAAAGTAACAGTGAATTCAAAGAACAAAGAGCTGAATGTTGTTAAGAGCATTTCCTTCTGAAAACTAACACGGAACGCACAATTCTACAAGACGAGGGTCAAGAAAGAAGAATTCCCGTGTGGAACGAAAAGAGACTCATTTTGTGTCAGGAGAGTGTCTAGAGAAATGTTTCCCTTTGTAAAGTAACAGTGAATTCAAAGAACCAAGAGCTGAATGTTGTTAAGAACATTTCCTTTTGAAAACTAACACGGAACGCACAATTCTACAAGACGAGGGTCAAGAAAGAAGATTTCCCGTGTGGAACGAAAAGAGACTCATTTTGTGTCAGGAGACTGTCTAGAGAAATGTTTCCCTTTGTAAAGTAACAGTGAATTCAAAGAACAAGAGCTGAATGTTGTTAAAAACATTTCCTTTTGAAAACTAACACTGAACGCACAATTCTACAAGACGAGGGTCAAGAAAGAAGAATTCCCGTGTGGAACGAAAAGAGACTCATTTTGTGTCAGGAGAGTGTCTAGAGAAATGTTTCCCTTTGTAAAGTAACAGTGAATTCAAAGAACAAAGAGCTGAATGTTGTTAAGAGCATTTCCTTCTGAAAACTAACACGGAACGCACAATTCTACAAGACGAGGGTCAAGAAAGAAGAATTCCCGTGTGGAACGAAAAGAGACTCATTTTGTGTCAGGAGACTGTCTAGAGAAATGTTTCCCTTTGTAAAGTAACAGTGAATTCAAATAACTAAGAGCTGAATGTTGTTAAGAACATTTCCTTTTGAAAACTAACACGGAACGCACAATTCTACACGACGAGGGTCAAGAAAGAAGAATTCCCGTGTGGAACGAAAAGAGACTCATTTTGTGTCAGGAGAGTGTCTAGAGAAATGTTTCCCTTTGTAAAGTAACAGTGAATTCAAAGAACAAAGTGCTGAATGTTGTTAAGAGCATTTCCTTCTGAAAACTAACACGGAACGCACAATTCTACACGACGAGGGTCAAGAAAGAAGAATTCCCGTGTGGAACGAAAAGAGACTCATTTTGTGTCAGGAGACAGTGTCTAGAGAAATGTTTCCCTTTGTAAAGTAACAGTGAATTCAAAGAACAAAGAGCTGAATGTTGTTAAGAACATTTCCTTTTGAAAACTAACACGGAACGCACAATTCTACACGACGAGGGTCAAGAAAGAAGAATTCCCGTGTGGAACGAAAAGAGACTCATTTTGTGTCAGGAGACGTGTCTAGAGAAATGTTTCCTTTGTAAAGTAACAGTGAATTCAAAGAACAAGAGCTGAATGTTGTTAAGAACATTTCCTTTTGAAAACTAACACGGAACGCACAATTCTACACGACGAGGGTCAAGAAAGAAGAATTCCCGTGTGGAACGAAAAGAGACTCATTTTGTGTCAGGAGAGTGTCTAGAGAAATGTTTCCTTTGTAAAGTAACAGTGAATTCAAAGAACAAAGAGCTGAATGTTGTTAAGAACATTTCCTTCTGAAAACTAACACGGAACGCACAATTCTACAAGACGAGGGTCAAGAAAGAAGAATTCCCGTGTGGAACGAAAAGAGACTCATTTTGTGTCAGGAGAGTGTCTAGAGAAATGTTTCCCTTTGTAAAGTAACAGTGAATTCAAAGAACGAAGAGGTGAATGTTGTTAAGAACATTTCCTTTTGAAAACTAACACGGAACGCACAATTCTACACGACGAGGGTCAAGAAAGAAGAATTCCCGTGTGGAACGAAAAGAGACTCATTTTGTGTCAGGAGCGTGTCTAGAGAAATGTTTCCCTTTGTAAAGTAACAGTGAATTCAAAGAACAAAGAGCTGAATGTTGTTAAGAGCATTTCCTTTTGAAAACTAACACGGAACGCACAATTCTACACGACGAGGGTCAAGAAAGAAGAATTCCCGTGTGGAACGAAAAGAGACTCATTTTGTGTCAGGAGAGTGTCTAGAGAAATGTTTCCCTTTGTAAAGTAACAGTGAATTCAAAGAACAAAGAGCTGAATGTTGTTAAGAACATTTCCTTTTGAAAACTAACACGGAACGCACAATTCTACACGACGAGGGTCAAGAAAGAAGAATTCCCGTGTGGAACGAAAAGAGACTCATTTTGTGTCAGGAGAGTGTCTAGAGAAATGTTTCCCTTTGTAAAGTAACAGTGAATTCAAAGAACCAAGAGCTGAATGTTGTTAAGAACATTTCCTTTTGAAAACTAACACGGAACGCACAATTCTACACGACGAGGGTCAAGAAAGAAGAATTCCCGTGTGGAACGAAAAGAGACTCATTTTGTGTCAGGAGACTGCATAGAGAAATGTTTCAGTTGGTAAAGTAACAGTGAATTCAAAGAAGCAAGAGCTGAATGTTGTTAAGAACATTTCCTTTTGAAAACTAACTCGGAACGCTCAATTCTACACGACGAGGGTCAAGAAAGAAGAATTCCCGTGTGGAACGAAAAGAGACTCATTTTGTGTCAGGAGAGTGTCTAGAGAAATGTTGCCTTTGTAAAGTAACAGTGAATTCAAAGAACAAGAGCTGAATGTTGTTAAGAGCATTTCCTTCTGAAAACTAACACGGAACGCACAATTCTACAAGACGAGGGTCAAGAAAGAAGAATTCCCGTGTGGAACGAAAAGAGACTCATTTTGTGTCAGGAGAGTGTCTAGAGAAATGTTTCCCTTTGTAAAGTAACAGTGAATTCGGGGAAACAAGAGCTGAATGTTGTTAAGAACATTTCCTTTTGAAAACTAACACGGAACGCACAATTCTACAAGACGAGGGTCAAGAAAGAAGAATTCCCGTGTGGAACGAAAAGAGACTCATTTTGTGTCAGGAGAGTGTCTAGAGAAATGTTTCCCTTTGTAAAGTAACAGTGAATTCAAAGAACAAAGAGCTGAATGTTGTTAAGAACATTTCCTTTTGAAAACTAACACGGAACGCACAATTCTACAAGACGAGGGTCAAGAAAGAAGAATTCCCGTGTGGAACGAAAAGAGACTCATTTTGTGTCAGGAGAGTGTCTAGAGAAATGTTTCCCTTTGTAAAGTAACAGTGAATTCAAAGAACCAAGAGCTGAATGTTGTTAAGAACATTTCCTTTTGAAAACTAACACGGAACGCACAATTCTACACGACGAGGGTCAAGAAAGAAGAATTCCCGTGTGGAACGAAAAGAGACTCATTTTGTGTCAGGAGACTGTCTAGAGAAATGTTTCCCTTTGTAAAGTAACAGTGAATTCAAAGAACAAAGAGCTGAATGTTGTTAAGAACATTTCCTTCTGAAAACTAACACGGAACGCACAATTCTACAAGACGAGGGTCAAGAAAGAAGAATTCCCGTGTGGAACGAAAAGAGACTCATTTTGTGTCAGGAGAGTGTCTAGAGAAATGTTTCCCTGTGTAAAGTAACAGTGAATTCAAAGAACAAGAGCTGAATGTTGTTAAGAACATTTCCTTTTGAAAACTAACACGGAACGCACAATTCTACACGACGAGGGTCAAGAAAGAAGAATTCCCGTGTGGAACGAAAAGAGACTCATTTTGTGTCAGGACAGTGTCTAGAGAAATGTTTCCCTTTGTAAAGTAACAGTGAATTCAAAGAACAAAGAGCTGAATGTTGTTAAGAGCATTTCCTTCTGAAAACTAACACGGAACGCACAATTCTACACGACGAGGGTCAAGAAAGAAGAATTCCCGTGTGGAACGAAAAGAGACTCATTTTGTGTCAGGAGAGTGTCTAGAGAAATGTTTCCCTTTGTAAAGTAACAGTGAATTCAAAGAACAAAGAGCTGAATGTTGTTAAGAACATTTCCTTTTGAAAACTAACACGGAACGCACAATTCTACACGACGAGGGTCAAGAAAGAAGAATTCCCGTGTGGAACGAAAAGAGACTCATTTTGTGTCAGGAGAGTGTCTAGAGAAATGTTTCCCTTTGTAAAGTAACAGTGAATTCAAAGAACAAAGAGCTGAATGTTGTTAAGAACATTTCCTTTTGAAAACTAACACGGAACGCACAATTCTACAAGACGAGGGTCAAGAAAGAAGAATTCCCGTGTGGAACGAAAAGAGACTCATTTTGTGTCAGGAGAGTGTCTAGAGAAATGTTTCCCTTTGTAAAGTAACAGTGAATTCAAAGAACAAAGAGCTGAATGTTGTTAAGAACATTTCCTTTTGAAAACTAACACGGAACGCACAATTCTACACGACGAGGGTCAAGAAAGAAGAATTCCCGTGTGGAACGAAAAGAGACTCATTTTGTGTCAGGAGAGTGTCTAGAGAAATGTTTCCCTTTGTAAAGTAACAGTGAATTCAAAGAACAAAGAGCTGAATGTTGTTAAGAACATTTCCTTTTGAAAACTAACACGGAACGCACAATTCTACAAGACGAGGGTCAAGAAAGAAGAATTCCCGTGTGGAACGAAAAGAGACTCATTTTGTGTCAGGAGAGTGTCTAGAGAAATGTTTCCCTTTGTAAAGTAACAGTGAATTCAAAGAACAAAGAGCTGAATGTTGTTAAGAACATTTCCTTTTGAAAACTAACACGGAACGCACAATTCTACACGACGAGGGTCAAGAAAGAAGAATTCCCGTGTGGAACGAAAAGAGACTCATTTTGTGTCAGGAGAGTGTCTAGAGAAATGTTTCCTTTGTAAAGTAACAGTGAATTCAAAGAACAAAGAGCTGAATGTTGTTAAGAGCATTTCCTTCTGAAAACTAACACGGAACGCACAATTCTACAAGACGAGGGTCAAGAAAGAAGAATTCCCGTGTGGAACGAAAAGAGACTCATTTTGTGTCAGGAGAGTGTCTAGAGAAATGTTTCCCTTTGTAAAGTAACAGTGAATTCAAAGAACAAGAGCTGAATGTTGTTAAGAACATTTCCTTTTGAAAACTAACACGGAACGCACAATTCTACAAGACGAGGGTCAAGAAAGAAGAATTCCCGTGTGGAACGAAAAGAGACTCATTTTGTGTCAGGAGAGTGTCTAGAGAAATGTTTCCCTTTGTAAAGTAACAGTGAATTCAAAGAACAAAGAGCTGAATGTTGTTAAGAGCATTTCCTTTTGAAAACTAACACGGAACGCACAATTCTACAAGACGAGGGTCAAGAAAGAAGATTTCCCGTGTGGAACGAAAAGAGACTCATTTTGTGTCAGGAGAGTGTCTAGAGAAATGTTTCCCTTTGTAAAGTAACAGTGAATTCAAAGAACAAAGAGCTGAATGTTGTTAAGAACATTTCCTTTTGAAAACTAACACGGAACGCACAATTCTACAAGACGAGGGTCAAGAAAGAAGATTTCCCGTGTGGAACGAAAAGAGACTCATTTTGTGTCAGGAGAGTGTCTAGAGAAATGTTTCCCTTTGTAAAGTAACAGTGAATTCAAAGAACCAAGAGCTGAATGTTGTTAAGAGCATTTCCTTTTGAAAACTAACACGGAACGCACAATTCTACAAGACGAGGGTCAAGAAAGAAGATTTCCCGTGTGGAACGAAAAGAGACTCATTTTGTGTCAGGAGAGTGTCTAGAGAAATGTTTCCCTTTGTAAAGTAACAGTGAATTCAAAGAACCAAGAGCTGAATGTTGTTAAGAACATTTCCTTTTGAAAACTAACACGGAACGCACAATTCTACAAGACGAGGGTCAAGAAAGAAGATTTCCCGTGTGGAACGAAAAGAGACTCATTTTGTGTCAGGAGAGTGTCTAGAGAAATGTTTCCCTTTGTAAAGTAACAGTGAATTCAAAGAACCAAGAGCTGAATGTTGTTAAGAGCATTTCCTTTTGAAAACTAACACGGAACGCACAATTCTACAAGACGAGGGTCAAGAAAGAAGATTTCCCGTGTGGAACGAAAAGAGACTCATTTTGTGTCAGGAGAGTGTCTAGAGAAATGTTTCCCTTTGTAAAGTAACAGTGAATTCAAAGAACCAAGAGCTGAATGTTGTTAAGAACATTTCCTTTTGAAAACTAACACGGAACGCACAATTCTACAAGACGAGGGTCAAGAAAGAAGATTTCCCGTGTGGAACGAAAAGAGACTCATTTTGTGTCAGGAGAGTGTCTAGAGAAATGTTTCCCTTTGTAAAGTAACAGTGAATTCAAAGAACCAAGAGCTGAATGTTGTTAAGAACATTTCCTTTTGAAAACTAACACGGAACGCACAATTCTACAAGACGAGGGTCAAGAAAGAAGATTTCCCGTGTGGAACGAAAAGAGACTCATTTTGTGTCAGGAGAGTGTCTAGAGAAATGTTTCCCTTTGTAAAGTAACAGTGAATTCAAAGAACCAAGAGCTGAATGTTGTTAAGAACATTTCCTTTTGAAAACTAACACGGAACGCACAATTCTACAAGACGAGGGTCAAGAAAGAAGATTTCCCGTGTGGAACGAAAAGAGACTCATTTTGTGTCAGGAGAGTGTCTAGAGAAATGTTTCCCTTTGTAAAGTAACAGTGAATTCAAAGAACCAAGAGCTGAATGTTGTTAAGAACATTTCCTTTTGAAAACTAACACGGAACGCACAATTCTACAAGACGAGGGTCAAGAAAGAAGATTTCCCGTGTGGAACGAAAAGAGACTCATTTTGTGTCAGGAGAGTGTCTAGAGAAATGTTTCCCTTTGTAAAGTAACAGTGAATTCAAAGAACCAAGAGCTGAATGTTGTTAAGAACATTTCCTTTTGAAAACTAACACGAAACGCACAATTCTACAAGACGAGGGTCAAGAAAGAAGATTTCCCGTGTGGAACGAAAAGAGACTCATTTTGTGTCAGGAGAGTGTCTAGAGAAATGTTTCCCTTTGTAAAGTAACAGTGAATTCAAAGAACCAAGAGCTGAATGTTGTTAAGAACATTTCCTTTTGAAAACTAACACGGAACGCACAATTCTACAAGACGAGGGTCAAGAAAGAAGATTTCCCGTGTGGAACGAAAAGAGACTCATTTTGTGTCAGGAGAGTGTCTAGAGAAATGTTTCCCTTTGTAAAGTAACAGTGAATTCAAAGAACCAAGAGCTGAATGTTGTTAAGAACATTTCCTTTTGAAAACTAACACGGAACGCACAATTCTACAAGACGAGGGTCAAGAAAGAAGATTTCCCGTGTGGAACGAAAAGAGACTCATTTTGTGTCAGGAGAGTGTCTAGAGAAATGTTTCCCTTTGTAAAGTAACAGTGAATTCAAAGAACCAAGAGCTGAATGTTGTTAAGAACATTTCCTTTTGAAAACTAACACGGAACGCACAATTCTACAAGACGAGGGTCAAGAAAGAAGATTTCCCGTGTGGAACGAAAAGAGACTCATTTTGTGTCAGGAGAGTGTCTAGAGAAATGTTTCCCTTTGTAAAGTAACAGTGAATTCAAAGAACCAAGAGCTGAATGTTGTTAAAAGCATTTCCTTTTGAAAACTAACACGGAACGCACAATTCTACAAGACGAGGGTCAAGAAAGAAGATTTCCCGTGTGGAACGAAAAGAGACTCATTTTGTGTCAGGAGAGTGTCTAGAGAAATGTTTCCCTTTGTAAAGTAACAGTGAATTCAAAGAACAAGAGCTGAATGTTGTTAAGAAGCATTTCCTTTTGAAAACTAACACGGAACGCACAATTCTACAAGACGAGGGTCAAGAAAGAAGATTTCCCGTGTGGAACGAAAAGAGACTCATTTTGTGTCAGGAGAGTGTCTAGAGAAATGTTTCCCTTTGTAAAGTAACAGTGAATTCAAAGAACCAAGAGCTGAATGTTGTTAAGAACATTTCCTTTTGAAAACTAACACGGAACGCACAATTCTACAAGACGAGGGTCAAGAAAGAAGATTTCCCGTGTGGAACGAAAAGAGACTCATTTTGTGTCAGGAGAGTGTCTAGAGAAATGTTTCCCTTTGTAAAGTAACAGTGAATTCAAAGAACCAAGAGCTGAATGTTGTTAACAAACATTTCCTTTTGAAAACTAACACGGAACGCACAATTCTACAAGACGAGGGTCAAGAAAGAAGATTTCCCGTGTGGAACGAAAAGAGACTCATTTTGTGTCAGGAGAGTGTCTAGAGAAATGTTTCCCTTTGTAAAGTAACAGTGAATTCAAAGAACCAAGAGCTGAATGTTGTTAAGAACATTTCCTTTTGAAAACTAACACGGAACGCACAATTCTACAAGACGAGGGTCAAGAAAGAAGATTTCCCGTGTGGAACGAAAAGAGACTCATTTTGTGTCAGGAGAGTGTCTAGAGAAATGTTTCCCTTTGTAAAGTAACAGTGAATTCAAAGAACCAAGAGCTGAATGTTGTTAAGAACATTTCCTTTTGAAAACTAACACGGAACGCACAATTCTACAAGACGAGGGTCAAGAAAGAAGATTTCCCGTGTGGAACGAAAAGAGACTCATTTTGTGTCAGGAGAGTGTCTAGAAAAGTGTTTCCCTTTGTAAAGTAACAGTGAATTCAAAGAACCAAGAGCTGAATGTTGTTAAGAACATTTCCTTTTGAAAACTAACACGGAACGCACAATTCTACAAGACGAGGGTCAAGAAAGAAGATTTCCCGTGTGGAACGAAAAGAGACTCATTTTGTGTCAGGAGAGTGTCTAGAGAAATGTTTCCCTTTGTAAAGTAACAGTGAATTCAAAGAACCAAGAGCTGAATGTTGTTAAAAAACATTTCCTTTTGAAAACTAACACGGAACGCACAATTCTACAAGACGAGGGTCAAGAAAGAAGATTTCCCGTGTGGAACGAAAAGAGACTCATTTTGTGTCAGGAGAGTGTCTAGAGAAATGTTTCCCTTTGTAAAGTAACAGTGAATTCAAAGAACCAAGAGCTGAATGTTGTTAAGAAGATTTCCTTTTGAAAACTAACACGGAACGCACAATTCTACAAGACGAGGGTCAAGAAAGAAGATTTCCCGTGTGGAACGAAAAGAGACTCATTTTGTGTCAGGAGAGTGTCTAGAGAAATGTTTCCCTTTGTAAAGTAACAGTGAATTCAAAGAACAAGAGCTGAATGTTGTTAAGAGCATTTCCTTTTGAAAACTAACACGGAACGCACAATTCTACAAGACGAGGGTCAAGAAAGAAGATTTCCCGTGTGGAACGAAAAGAGACTCATTTTGTGTCAGGAGAGTGTCTAGAGAAATGTTTCCCTTTGTAAAGTAACAGTGAATTCAAAGAACCAAGAGCTGAATGTTGTTAAGAGCATTTCCTTTTGAAAACTAACACGGAACGCACAATTCTACAAGACGAGGGTCAAGAAAGAAGATTTCCCGTGTGGAACGAAAAGAGACTCATTTTGTGTCAGGAGAGTGTCTAGAGAAATGTTTCCCTTTGTAAAGTAACAGTGAATTCAAAGAACCAAGAGCTGAATGTTGTTAAGAGCATTTCCTTTTGAAAACTAACACGGAACGCACAATTCTACAAGACGAGGGTCAAGAAAGAAGATTTCCCGTGTGGAACGAAAAGAGACTCATTTTGTGTCAGGAGAGTGTCTAGAGAAATGTTTCCCTTTGTAAAGTAACAGTGAATTCAAAGAACCAAGAGCTGAATGTTGTTAAGAACATTTCCTTTTGAAAACTAACACGGAACGCACAATTCTACAAGACGAGGGTCAAGAAAGAAGATTTCCCGTGTGGAACGAAAAGAGACTCATTTTGTGTCAGGAGAGTGTCTAGAGAAATGTTTCCCTTTGTAAAGTAACAGTGAATTCAAAGAACCAAGAGCTGAATGTTGTTAAGAACATTTCCTTTTGAAAACTAACACGGAACGCACAATTCTACAAGACGAGGGTCAAGAAAGAAGATTTCCCGTGTGGAACGAAAAGAGACTCATTTTGTGTCAGGAGAGTGTCTAGAGAAATGTTTCCCTTTGTAAAGTAACAGTGAATTCAAAGAACAAAGAGCTGAATGTTGTTAAGAGCATTTCCTTTTGAAAACTAACACGGAACGCACAATTCTACAAGCGACAAGA